>NC_133648.1:169680882-169980882 GCF_009905375.1 Apium graveolens
CCTCTAACTAAGGCCCAATTGGGCCTAATGAGGGCCTACCCATGACATGGCCAAATCTCCCTATTTCTAAGTTGCAACAAAACTGTCCCCTGCTGGACAGATTTTGTTATTCTACTTGTGCACCTAACCAAATGACATGCAAACCTCCAACCAACTCCTATAACCTATTATATACTCCCCATACTAACTTCTGGTAGCTTGGGCCTCAAAGTGCACATCAATGACATGGTCAAAACTCACTCTAAACCTCAGAGTACTAAACTGATTTTTCTGCAGAAACTATAACTCTCATTTTTCCAAGGCTTTGACTTGACAAACCTATCTAACAACAACTCAAAACTTAAACAAAGACTTATACATGGTATTCTACTGAACTAACTCCCTTTTTCTCAAAATAACCTTGGTGAGATCATCCTTACCTAAGGTGCAACTATGGAAAAACAAAAGAGACTACTCTTTACAAATCACAAACCTTTATGCTCTTGAAGCAACAAGATATATATTTTTTTATAAAAGATAACCATGAATTATTACCATGCAATAAGAAGTATAAATCAATATTAATACATTATTCCTACTGAAATTAAGGCTCACTAACAACATGAATCTAAATGATCAAAAACTTCCAAAAAATCAAAAGTGATTTACATGCATGCATGCTTTCGGATCTTTCAAGCTAAAGCAACATGATTTCCAAATAAATTTTTATCATAATTCAACATGCAAGCCTAACATGGATTACAACTAAATGATCAACTAGCATGCAAAAGGGTTTTATCAAGCTTTTACTATAAAATTCACGTTATCATCACAAAATACACAAAAATGTAACAATGCAACAAAACTCCATCCATTCGGCTCCTATCAAGTCATGGACGAATGGATTAGAGTAAGAACAACATTTCATAAGTGTAACACTCTTATGCCTTAGATTCACAAGAATCAAGGAGGTTCACTTTGAGTTTAACAAAAACATCACCATGCAAGGTCAAAACATAGGTTTTTCACTCTAAACTTTTGAAATATATATAAGAATATCATATAGGGAGTAAAATTACTTGGATATAAGATGATTGTTTGAGTGAGAGTTGAAGAAAGAAGGGGATGGGGCTCGGTTTTGGTGGTTGCCGAGAGGGGAGGGGAAAAACCGAGAGGTGAGGGAGGAGGGAGGGAGAAGAGAGTGAAGTGGTGGGGTGAAGTGAGGTGATGATCACTTCTTGGACTTGTTTTTATGCATTGATTTGACTATAATGTGAGTGGGTTTGAGATTTTACAAGAGTAACCCTCCAATATAGTTAGGTAGATTTGCATGCAAGGGTAAAGGGGTAAATTGGTTAGCAAAATGTGAGTTAGTGGGGTTGAGAATGTCTTCTTTGCCCTTTGATTAAATAGAAGAGAGTTTGCATGCAAGGTTATTCATGTAATTTGATAAATATGACAACTAAAATTTATAATGATTTATTTTTATAAAATAAAATACAAGTTCAAAAATTATAAAATTTATACCATAAATTAACTTGTATTTTTAGAGACTTTATAAAACCATTTTCAAAATTTGTGAACAAAATGCCTTTTAAAAGAAGATTTTTCCAAAGCTTAGAATATTCCTTATAAATCAAAAATAAAGAAATTAAATAAACTCTTTCTTTGAAAAATCATATACTACCCAAAGCAAATTTATAATGCAGAAATTTTCACTCACACAAACGTACAATCATTGAATATATTTTCATTTGACTTAATATTATACCAAATTCACAAATAATATTACATAAAATACCGGTCGTAACATCCTCTCCCCCTTAAGGGATTCTGTCCCCAGAATCTAAGAGAACAGATGAGGATACCGGGAACGCATATCAGACTCTAACTCCCAAGTCGACTCTTCGACCTTAGGGTTCCTCCAAAGTACTTTTACTAACTTTACTGACTTATTTCTAAGACTCTTTACTTGCCAGTCGAGTATTTTAACCGGTTGCTCCACAAATGACAGGTCTGCCTGAATTTCTACGGGTTCATATTCTATCACATGGCTAGTGTCAGGATTATATTTCTTAAGTAACGACACATGGAACACATTATGCACATGCCGATACTGAGGTGGTAAGGCCAACTCGTAGGCCACCTTTCCTACTTGACTCAAAATCTCAAAAGGACCTATGTATCTAGGTGCTAACTTTCCTTTCTTGCCATATCTCATCAACCCTTTCCTAGGTGACACCTTTAGCAACACAGCTTCGCCAATTTGGAATTGAACATCCTTACGCGCTGGATCCGCATACTTCCTCTGTCTATCTTGAGCAGCAAGCAACCTTTTCTGAATTAACTTGACTGATTCATGCAACTGTTGTACCAATTCTGAGCCGAGAATTCTTCCTTCTCCTACTTCATCCCAACTTGTTGGTGATCTACATCTTCGCCCGTACAAAGCTTCATATGGTGGCATGCCGATACTGGAATGATAGCTGTTGTTATATGAGAATTCAATCAATGGCAGGTGGTCGTCCCAACTTCCTGCAAAATCGATTGCACAACTGCGCAACATGTCTTCGATTGTTTGAATCGTCCTTTCGCTCTGACCATCATTCTGCGGGTGATACGCCGTGCTCATATTCAACTTCGTGCCAAGACATTCCTGGAATTGCTTCCAGAATCTCGAGTTAAATCGGGGATCTTTGTCTGAAACTATTGATACGGGTACTCCATGCCTTAATACGATTTCGTGCACATACAGATGAACCAACTTGTCCAGTGACGACTTCTCATTTATTGGAAGGAAATGCGCCGACTTCGTAAGACGATCAATTATAACCCATATTGCGCCATGTCCGGATTTTGTTCGCGGTAGTCTTACTATAAAGTCCATAGCGATATTTTCCCATTTCCATTCTGGAATCTTCAGGGGCTGAATTAATCCGCTTGGTCGTTGATGTTCTGCCTTTACTTTCTGACAAGTATAGCACTTCGCAACCCATTCTGCCACGTCTCGCTTCATATTTGGCCACCAAAAGTTCTTCTTTAAGTCTTGATACATCTTGGTGCTTCCCGGGTGGATTGAAAATTTCGAATGGTGGGCTTCACGGAGGATCTTATTCTTTAATTCAGGTACATGAGGAATCCATATTCTGGATGAAAACCTTTGTATTCCTTGCTCATCCCTTTTTGTATTAATCTCTTCTCCAGATAACTGATTTTTCTCTTTTTCCATTACTTCCTCTTGACACTTCTTTATCTTTTCCATTAGTGTTGGCTGAAAGGTCATTGCACGACAAACTTCTTTGACTTTCCCATAAGCACAAAGTTCCAATTCCAATTTTCCGATTTCTTCAGATAACTCTTTTGTTGTTATCATCATATTCAATCTCTCCTTCCGACTCAGCGCATCGGCCACTACGTTCGCCTTTCCAGGATGGTAATTTATCGAACAGTCATAGTCCTTGATCAATTCCAGCCATCTCCTCTGCCTCATATTGAGCTCTTTCTGAGTAAAAATGTACTTTAAACTCTTGTGATCCGTGTAGATTTCACACTTCTCTCCATAGAGATAGTGTCTCCAAATCTTGAGTGCGAACACTATGGCGGCTAGTTCCAAGTCATGCGTCGGATACTTTAACTCGTGCGGCTTTAACTGTCTTGACGCATATGCTATTACCTTACTGTGTTGCATCAACACACAACCCAAACCCTTATGTGAAGCGTCGCTGAATATTACAAAATTCCCTTGATCATCTGGAAGTACCAACACCGGAGCTGTTACCAACTTCTGTTTTAACTCTTGAAAGCTATTTTCACATTCTGCACTCCATTCAAACTTTTGATTCTTTCTGGTTAACTTGGTCAATGGCGTGGCGATCTTCGAGAAATCCTTGACGAATCTTCTATAGTATCCGGCCAATCCTAGAAAACTTCGCACTTCCGTAGGAGTCTTTGGCCTCTCCCAACTCATAACTGCCTCAATCTTCGCCGGATCCACTTTAACTCCCTCATTTCCAATAACATGCCCCAAAAATTGAACTTCTTTTAACCAAAACTCACATTTGGTAAACTTGGCATACAACTTCTCTTGTCGGAGTATCTCCAATGCTATCCAGAGGTGCTGCTTATGTTCTTCTTCCGACTTAGAATAAATAAGGATGTCATCAATAAATACCACGACAAATTTATCCAAATACTTCTTAAATACTCGATTCATCAGATCCATAAATGCGGCCGGAGCGTTGGTCAATCCAAACGGCATTACTAGGAATTCATAATGCCCATATCTGGTCCTAAATGCGGTCTTGGGAATATCTTCTTCCTTGATCTTTAATTGATGGTATCCCGATCTCAAATCAATCTTCGAAAAGCATTTTGCTCCCTTTAACTGATCAAAAAGGTCATCTATCCTTGGTAGCGGGTAGCGGTTCTTGATCGTTACTTTATTCAACTCCCGGTAATCTATGCATAGACGCATACTCCCATCTTTCTTCTTCACAAAGAGAACAGGTGCTCCCCATGGCGACGTACTTGGTCGTATCACTCCCTTATCCAATAATTCTTGTAGCTGGCTCGCCAACTCTTTCATTTCTGCTGGTGCCATCCTATACGGAGCCTTTGAAACTGGTTCCGTGCCTGGAGCAAGGTTGATCTCGAACTCAATTTGTCGATCTGGTGGTAAGCCTGGTAGTTCGTCGGGAAACACATCGGGGAACTCATTAACTACAGGAATATCTTCCATGCTGGGGCTGCCTCTCTCTGAATCCACTACATATGCTAGGAACGACTCACAACCTTTTCTAAGCAACTCCTTAGCCTGAATAATTGTAAGAAATAGTTGCTCTTGCCTCTGCCCCTTAAATACTACCTTCTCTCCACTCTTCGTCTTTAAATACACTCTCTTGGTCTTACAATTTATCTGAGCGCTATTCTCTCCTAACCAATCCATTCCTAAAATTATATCAAACTCTCCCAGCTTGAAGAGTATCAAGTCGGCTGAGAACTTATATCCCGAAATATCAATCTCACATTTTGGACAAAATTGATTCACAGGAATCTTCTCTTGGTTCGCAATTACCACATTTACTACCTCACTCATAACCGTTTTATCACATTGGAGCTTATCAACAAAAGATTCTGATATGAAAGATCTTGTTGCTCCCGAATCAATCAATACTTTAGCTTTGACATTATTGAATAAAAGTGTACCTGCTATCACCTCAGAATTCTGAACAGCATCTTTCATCTTTAGATCAAATGTCCTTGCTGTTGCTTGCGGGGTTGGTGCGGGTGGTGGAGGTAATGCCAATACCTCAACTGGCACGCTTGCACTGGTACTTGCCACGTTCATCAGAGCTCTGACTGGTCCTGTTGCCTTACACTCCCTAGCCATGTGTCCAGTCTTCCCACACTTGTAACACGTAACTCCTGGCTTCGGCATCTTGCACTCGTTTGCCAAATGTCCCTTCTGATTGCACCTATAACAGGTCATACTCAGCTTATTGCATACTCCGGGGTGCCTTCTTCCACAGTGCTTGCATTCTGGCCTCTGGAACCTGTTTTCTCCAACTTGCCCTTGGCTTGCCTGATTGTTCCCTTTTGATTCTTGCCTTTTGCCCAAATTTCCCTTCCTTTGAAAATTTCCGCCCTTCTGGAAACCAATCCTCTTTACATTCCGATCTTGCGAACTTCCAGCTTCAGACTTTTCTCCATAAAATGGAACCTTCCTCTTCTTATTATCCCTCTCTTTCCTTGACTGCATCCCATTATTCTCAATCAGAGCAGCTTTCTGTACTACTCCCGCATAAGTTTCAAGCTCAAACATAGCCACCCTATCTCTGATCCAAGGCTCCAATCCTTGCTGAAATTTCTTTGCTTTTTCCTCCTCGGTGCTGGTATACTTTGTCACAAACCTTGACAACTCAGTGAACTTCTTCTCATACTCCAATACAGTCATGTTCCCTTGCTTCAACTCAAGAAATTTTAGCTCCATCTGATTCTGCATGTACTTGGGGTAATACTTGTCCAGAAATAACTTTTTAAATCTCTCCCAAGAAACCTGCTCAGTGACTTCCATAGCCTTTACTGATTCCCACCAATAGATGACTTCTCCCTTCAAGAAGTAAGTAGCATACGGCGTCTTCTGATCGTCTCCTAACTATACCAACTCAAAAGCCCTTTCCATCTCCTTGATCCATGTGTTTGCTATCACTGGATCAGTGGTATCATGAAATACAGGTGGATTCACATTCTGAAAAGCTTTGAAAGTGACAATTTGTCTAGGTGGTACTGGTGGTTCAGGTGGTTGGTGTGGCTCACAGTTATCTTGGTTTTCAATTCGTTGTTGAAGAGTTAGTTGTTGTTGAGCTATAGCATTGGTTTGCTGTTGCAAGGTTTCCAGTAGTCGAAGAATGTTTGGGTCTATGGTGAAGGTGGTTGTTGGGTTCTTCTTTTTGGGAGGCATGATCCTGAAATAAGAGTTGTGTCATAACAGATATGAATGATAAAATGATTCGAGGGTATCGCATGGCATTCTCATTTACATATGGGGTCAAGTTTCCAAATTAGGCAAATATGATGATAAAAACATAAAATAACAGTTGAGAGCAAATGGAACAATAGCACATAATTATTGAAATTTTAAAGGTCATAGTACATAGGATTGGGACATAGCCTGATTCTAGGAATAACAGGCTTATTTAAAGGAAAGACGGAAACAACTGGGGATTCCATAGAGTCTGATAGTACAACAACATGAAAGGTAAATGGAAAGAACTAAGGCTCCACTCCATCTGAATGGGGCTTGGTAGTCTTTTCCTCTCGAAGCGTCTTCACAATGCTCTGGAGCTCATCCGCCACCATCTGAATGACATACTGGCTGGTACGGTCCCGGTGCGCTGGCATCTCCTCAAGCTTAGTGTTGACGTACTGAACCAAGGTCTCAAGTCTCGCAGTCATCTGCTCCTTGGGCTTCCCTTCGTAGTTTCGGCTGTCCGGATACACGTTCTTCAGTCGGTCTATCAGTCGGTCGTACTTGCCCTGAAGCATGTCGAACTCGCGCCTCAACTCAGCATACACGGAGAAAGCAATAGTGTCGTCCGACCCAGAGGATGACGAGGAATGAGCCCTTTGCTGACAACCAATAAGAGGAGTATTAATAATAATTTACTTAACCTACTCTCTCGCATAATATCTATAACCTACACACAAATCCTATAACCTATTTGGGCTGTCCAGGGACTCTAAACCGTAGCTCTGATACCAAAACCTGTCATACCCCCAACTTAAATAGCGAAATAAATATAGCTATTACAATATTTTAAATGAAGAATACACAACCAACTCCAAGATCTTATAGTTTAGGGTTTGGAACAGCCCAACACTACCAACTATTACATCTGATTACAAATACCGAATCCTCACAGCTATTATTACTTATTCTACCTGAGCTCGAACATAAGCATCAGCATCACAGGTCTTACGGGCAGTCTACTTGAATCTAACCATAGCTGCTAGCTGTAATATCAGGGTAAAGCAAGGAGTGAGCCAAAAGCTCAACAAGTGCTAACAGTACAACACAAAACATAAATCGAGATATACTTTTAAGAATGACAATGGAAGGATATAACTTAATGATAACGAGAGATAAAACTTATGTGAGTTGGCATCATTTTGCTTGCATCAAAACAATTTTAAAATCATTCTTAATCAAAAATCATTTTATGACGCTACGGATTACAGCCGGTGATCAGCCGCGAAGTAATCCCGAACCTCGCTGGGTTCTAAAACATTATTGGGAATCCCTAGGCAACTTTTAAGCCTAATATAAGTGTGGAAAGGACTCGCGTCTCAGTCCAGATCCACCATTCAAGAAAACATTTATCCCCCTTTGGGACTGAAAATCCACATTTTATTTATTTCAAAAGCTGATGCCGAATTGTAACAAAATCTCTTTTAACAGTAAATATTTTTATTAAGGAATTATAGATCAACTCGAAACACGGGAAACAAGGTACTGAATATCAGAGCCATGATTCACAAAACTATTCTATATTCAAGTAATTGAATGGTTTTCATATATCAAAGATTGGACAAGAGGATTTAGTGAGGCTAATGGATAATAGGAAGGGTAATGCCAATTTGGGCTCAAAGTAATGGTTTTTCATCAAGGTTCAAGTGCTGGATCATTAAGAATGCAAGCTTCATGAATATTAAGGGTGTTAAGGTAGGAAGAATGATTTTTAGCTCAGGGTATATCAGAATTTTCAAGCTTTAGGATAAGAAAGAGGGTATCAATTAATGAGGAATCAAGCTGGGAAGTATCTGACTATCAGAATTCAAAGTAAGGTTCTATAGGGGTTCAAGTATCAGGATGAGATATCAATGCATAGGAAACATCAACATGTTATTCAAGAGGATCAATCAAGAAATATATCAACTCTTCATTTTATCATGGCATTAAACTATCATGGAAGACTTTTAAACTACTTGCAATACGTACTCGAGGGTTCATGGCATCTTTATGTAACTCAAAAATAAACAAAAGATACGCTTGATTTAAATATATCAAAATGACTCAGGATAATTGCATCGATATATATATGAACTGTTTACAGTAAATACGAAGGTCAAGTTGAATCACTTGCCTTGAGATAGACTGGTCTGGTCTGACTGGTAGGAGCAACAACTGGAGCTTCACTCGACTTTTATGGCAAGTTTTCTCTCGTCTCGAGATCCTACATAAATAATAATAATCCTCATTATAATATATTCTTACCATCTTAACCTATTTACAACCCGAAATTAAACATGGATGGCACTTAGGCCTATACGCCCTTAATTCATATCCACCATTATATTTTCAGATGTACACACGTAGCCACATAATCACATATCGCATATTAATACCAAATAACATCATATACACCATAATGCCACACTAGGCTTGGATGATCTCGACTCACCACTTAAGTCACTTGGTCGCTAACTAAACAAAGTCTTCAAATTTGGGCTTCCTAACTCAATGTGCCTTTCCTAAATTATCCAAAACCTATTGATCCTCACTTGTGCCTTTTGCTCTACTGACCTTATACTATCTTACAACTATGGTGGTCGACCTAATACTCACTTCTAAGTGTTCTAAAGCTATGTGATAAGTGAAAGTGCTCACTGCTGCAAATTTCAGAATGGTAACTAAGGTTTCTTGAGTGCATTAGACACTCTTAAACTACAATTTTTTCTTCAAAATTTTTACACAAGACTCTCCTGACCTAAGGGAATCTCACAAGCTTGATGTGGCTCAAAGGCCTGGCTTGGGCCTTCTTGGGCCTAAGCTAAAAGTCCTAGGTTCCCCTGTTTTTCTGGGCAGAAAATGCCCTGACTTGAATTAACTTGTGACACATGGTTCTAGCTCATATCCTATGAACTATGGTTGGAAAAACTTCTCTGACATACCCTCTAACTAAGGCCCAATTGGGCCTAATGAGGGCCTACCCATGACATGGCCAAATCTCCCTATTTCTAAGTTGCAACAAAACTGTCCCCTGCTGGACAGATTTTGTTATTCTACTTGTGCACCTAACCAAATGACATGCAAATCTCCAACCAACTCCTATAACCTATTATATACTCCCCATACTAACTTCTGGTAGCTTGGGCCTCAAATTGCACATCAATGACATGGTCAAAACTCACTCTAAACCTCAGGGTACTAAACTGATTTTTCTGCAGAAACTATAACTCTCATTTTTCCAAGGCTTTGACTTGACAAACCTATCTAACAACAACTCAAAACTTAAACAAAGACTTATACATGGTATTCTACTGAACTAACTCCCTTTTTCTCAAAATAACCTTGGTGAGATCATCCTTACCTAAGGTGCAACTATGGCAAAACAAAAGAGACTACTCTTTACAAATCACAAACCTTTATGCTCTTGAAGCAACAAGATATATATTTTTTTTATAAAAGATAACCACGAATTATTACCATGCAATAAGAAGTATAAATCAATATTAATACATTATTCCTACTGAAATTAAGGCTCACTAACAACATGAATCTAAATGATCAAAAACTTCCAAAAAATCAAAAGTGATTTACATGCATGCATGCTTTCGGATCTTTCAAGCTAAAGCAACATGATTTCCAAATAAATTTTTATCATAATTCAACATGCAAGCCTAACATGGATTACAACTAAATGATCAACTAGCATGCAAAAGGGTTTTATCAAGCTTTTACTATAAAATTCACGTTATCATCACAAAATACACAAAAATGTAACAATGCAACAAAACACCATCCATTCGGCTCCTATCAAGTCATGGCCGAATGGATTAGAGTAAGAACAACATTTCATAAGTGTAACACTCTTATGTCTAGTCATTCTTGACCCTATGATACTATATCTCATGGTGAAAGCCTTAGATTCACAAGAATCAAGGAGGTTCACTTTGAGTTTAACAAAAACATCACCATGCAAGGTCAAAACATAGGTTTTTCACTCTAAACTTTTGAAATATATATAAGAATATCATATAGGGAGTAAAATTACTTGGATATAAGATGATTGTTTGAGTGAGAGTTGAAGAAAGAAGGGGATGGGGCTCGGTTTTGGTGGTTGCCGAGAGGGGAGGGGAAAAACCGAGAGGTGAGGGAGGAGGGAGGGAGAAGAGAGTGAAGTGGTGGGGTGAAGTGAGGTGATGATCACTTCTTGGACTTGTTTTTATGCATTGATTTGACTATAATGTGAGTGGGTTTGAGATTTTACAAGAGTAACCCTCCAATATAGTTAGGTAGATTTGCATGCAAGGGTAAAGGGGTAAATTGGTTAGCAAAATGTGAGTTAGTGGGGTTGAGAATGTCTTCTTTGCCCTTTGATTAAATAGAAGAGAGTTTGCATGCAAGGTTATTCATGTAATTTGATAAATATGATAACTAAAATTTATAATGATTTATTTTTATAAAATAAAATACAAGTTCAAAAATTATAAAATTTATACCATAAATTAACTTGTATTTTTAGAGACTTTATAAAACCATTTTCAAAATTTGTGAACAAAATGCCTTTTAAAAGAAGATTTTTCCAAAGCTTAGAATATTCCTTATAAATCAAAAATAAAGAAATTAAATAAACTCTTGCTTTGAAAAATCATATACTACCCAAAGCAAATTTATAATGCAGAAATTTTCACTCACACAAACGTACAATCATTGAATATATTTTCATTTGACTTAATATTATACCAAATTCACAAATAATATTACATAAAATGTCGGTCGTAACAAGTAGGAATCAAGTAATTAGTTAAGGAAACTTCAGAATGGGGAGATGAAAGAATAATGATACAAGGTGTATTCTGTGTTGTGTACCGATGTGGTTTATAGGAAAGAAGAATGGATGTATGAAGATTGTGTGCTGACTATCAGAAGTTGAAAAGTTTGAGTAATAAATAAATGCCCTGGAGTGTTTGGAGGCAAGTAGAACGAAATAATTAATTGGTAATTGTAAAGTTATGAGAAGGAGGAAGTGAGCATACCAGTGATGCTGTAGAGAGGAAGGATGGAATTATGAGATTATGTACTGACTATCGGGAATTTAATACAAATGACGACTAAGAATAAATAACCCCTATTAGGAATTAGTTACTTATTTGACCTAATTCAAGGAGTGTATGATTTCTAAGAGATTGATTTAAGATCCATCTTGAGGACGTATCAAAGATTGCGATTAGAATGAATTATGAGCATTGTAAGTTCTGGTGATAGTATGTGGAGTAACAAATGTATCAGCTGTCTATAAAGAATTAAGGAACATGGTGTATAAGAAGTACTTGGATAAGCGAATTATATTTATTGATAACATCCTCATCTATTTAAAAATTAAGAAAGTCTGTGTCGAACGCCCAAGGATTTCCCTATGAAGATTAGAAGGGAAGAAACTATACGTTAAATTTTTCCAGAATGAATTCTAGCTGAAATAAACAAGGGGTTCCGATCGTTTCATCAAAGATCACCTAAGCAAAGTCGGCGTAATAACAGATACCCTGCACAGAAGGAAATGATTGAATGTGATTAAGAGCATTGAGGAGTTAATGAAAAAAAATGGGAAATAGTGGAATGTGAAGTTTAAATACCTGAAGATGAGAAGAAGTGAAGATATGAGGTTACTTTCCAGCCTAAATTGCTGAAAATGAGTAAAGAGTTTGGATGTTGGAAATTAAATTGAAAATCAATATTACTTATCATTTTTAGATAGAGGATCAAAGTGAGAAGATGATTCGGACAATCTAAGATATGTGGAGAATATATATAAGATGGGTTTAAAAAGTGAACTGCGTAATCACCTATCATGAATTAAGTTTTCTATGATAATAGTTACCCTGTTAGTAAGAGAATACTACTTTGCGAAGTATTGTGTGGACATAAGCATGAGTCCTCCCTCTATTGAGAGAAAGTGGGAGTAGATATATTGTTAAGTCCTGGATTAATTGAGTACATTCAGAGTGTGGTGGTGTTGACTCTGAAAAGAGTTAAAAGAGCTCGCGATAGACAAAAAGAGAAAGTGGATTGCATTGAGAGAATATGAATATATAAAATGAGGATCGAGGTATAGGCGAAAGTTTACCCTGAAAGAGATTAGTTAAGTTGAACAAAAGAGACAAGTTGAGTCCTCAATATAGTGAATTACTCGAGGTATTGATAAATATGGGTATAGTTGCCATGAGTTGACGTGGCTGCTGCAGTTGTAGTATATATATATATAATGTGTCTTGCACATTAATATTAAGGTGAGGTGTATCTGATTCAGAATCAAGCCATTGACTAGGAGCCAATGGGCTCTTATCCAAATTTATTCTGCGTGGAATGATCGATCCACATCCTCGATCATTAAGAGCGAGTCCTTAGTAATGAATTTATGTCTGTAGGGAGTATGCTTTGAATAAATCCTTGAGTCGAAGAGTCTACCTAGAAGTTAGGGTCAGATATGCTTGACAAATATCCTCAATTGTTTAGTTAGATCAGATTCTGAGGACAAAATCTTTTTTAAGGGGTAAGAATATAACGACTTGTATATTTTATTATTTAAATGTGGAATTGTTAAATAATTAATAAATAAAATATGTGTATTGGTAATGTCAGCAGTGTATTGTGTGTTACTATTTTTATGTGTGACTGTGGATGTATAGGGACTATTTGTGTAATAAATAGCAAGTGGTATTGTTCTGTTCCACTTTAAAAAGTGGATTGAATTATAGATTTATTCCCATAAATATTTAATGATCTCTAAAATTGGTTTTATAATTTTATAATTATAATAATTATTTTTGGGACTTTCTAAAATTGAGAAATCAATATTTCAGAAATTATTTATTTTTAAATGATTTTTTGAGTGTGTTTAATGGTAAAATCCATATTTATTTATGGAAATCTTCAAAAATTATGAAACTTATATTTTATTAAGTTCGTATTATTCTGAGAATTTTAAAATTATCTTAGAAATTTTCGGAGTTAGTTTCACCCGCGCGTCGTTTCGTTATTTGTTAAAAGCGAGTATAAGTGACGTTTCAGAAATTATTTTAAAAATTACAAAATTTATGTTTTTATTAACTTCGGGATATTTATAATATTTTAAGACTATTTTGGTGATTTTCTGAGATTGTTTTAAACGCGACTCGATTCGTTAATTACGAGTTTCGGGATAAACCGGGCTTCCAGGAGAGGGAATACACGCGTCAAGTTTATATGAATAAAAATAAAAACGTGGCAGTTGTTCATTTCTCCCCTGCCATGTGCCATGCTTTAGTTGCTTAAAAAAATTGCAAAAAGAAAAACAGCAGCCTAATCTCTCATTTCCTCAGCTCTCTCTCTCGGGTATTCAATCTCTCCGCCTCTCTGAATCTCTCGATTTCTCTCCCTCACCTCCCCTGATTTTTCCGGTTTACTTTTCCGGTTCTGTCTTTCCGGTGAGTGCTGGTCGGTGTTCGATTTTCCGATTATGAGCTCTGATTTATTCATTCTTGCTGCATATATATACATATATATATACTATGCCTGTATGTGTGCGGGTGGGTGTGTATATGGGTTTCCTGTGTTGGGGTCGCCTGTATCTCTTCTGTGGCCGGAATTATTTCATTGTTTGCCGCCTTTCGCTGGTTTCCGGTGAGATGGCGGTGTTGTACGTGTCTACACGCGCGGCTGTTTGTTCTTTCTATGGCTGCTGCGTTCGTGTTGATTGAATGATTCGATTTTATTCGAATTATATTTTTTAAATACTCGAATGAAATTTTGATGATTTTCGAATATTTATTTCAATAATTTGAGATTTAATCGGCGAAATCTCGTGTAGGAAACCCGAGAATTAATTGGGTACCGCGAAATTTTTGCCGTCGTCCGCGATGACTTTTTACGAGCGGATGGTGGACGGTGATGATGTTTATCTGAGTCCTAACATTTTAAAATAAATAATTTAGTTCGTATATTAATATTCGAATTGAAACATATTTAATTATCTTGGAAATTTTGCTTGCGTTCGAGTTATGAGTTTGGTTCAGATGGTGAGTTGTATTTGTGGATTGTGATACTGTGGTGATTGGATTGTTGGTTTATTGATTGTTGAGACGTCGAGTTGTTCGACGGGTAGGCCGATAAACATAGGAGGTGCTGCCCGAATTTTTGGAAATTAAATTTTGAAAATTACGGGAATGTATCGTGTGTATTATCGGGAATACTAATCGAACGCATAACTACCTAATTATAAATATTGTATGAATCATAATTACATGTTGTGATGAAATATTTTGTAAAATATTCGATGACCCTAATTTACTGAAATGATGCTTATATGTATTTTACAAAAGTAAATGCCAAACCACGTTTTGGGTATGTGGACCCTAGCTGTTGCATGTACTATAAGGCTATGTATATTACGAGTCGGGAATTGTTATCGAATGGGTAGATGTGTTATTGAGGATATGTCAAGCATACCTAGACGTCTAACGTAGGGTATTTTGGCTCTATAGGTTCTAGTGGAAGGACTCAGGAATTGATATCGAACTAAGATAATCTAGTGATCAGTCGGCAAGTGCCTCGAGGTTCCCAAGCGAAGGACCCTAAGAGTCCTGGATACTATCTTGAGATAGATTACTGCGAAGCAGGGATGTCTTCTAGTGTGACAATCATTTTTCCATGAGAGCCCGAACGTTCAACTATATCAAAATCAGTCAATGATAGTCGTAACGCTCTGCAAGGCAAGTACCCCTGACCATTCTTTTATGGTTCAGTACGTATGAATAGCTAAATGTTTTACTTTCGTAGTGGAACATAAACGTTTTAAGTTGCGTATCCCCGTAGTTATAAATCACTATTTTCAAATTGTTTTGGGGAAAAGTAACTTCGAAAGGTACCTATCTCAAATGAATTGATTTGCGAACTGAATTTTATGTGTGTGCTGGTTAAATATATGATTTTGAAAATGAGATAGGTACAAGTGTTTTGAAAACTGGATAAAACGATCAGATATGGGATACATTGGGGCCAAAGTAGGCCTATTGAGGTGGCGTAAGAGGCTAATTCAGTTGCGCGCACTATATAACCGATTAGTTCAGCAGGTCAGAGACCTAGCTAGTCTCTGAGTTCCGGAACAGGTATATAGGATGACAGTGAGAGCCGTCCAGTGTTGATAGCCTGATCAGCTGTCTTCACATATCCGTAAGTATCTGATTTGGCTTTGTGATTATCGTAACTGAAGAAGTGAGTTATACAGTGGATTTAGAAATAAAAATGGCATGCTAGGATTAAACTCTGGTATTTGTACACAACACACAACTGATGTTATTGTTTTACAAGAGCATGCTAGTTTTGATATCCAGTTTATAAATGTTTACTTGTTTTCTAAACGAGTTATGAATTCTGTTCCTATAACTGCTTTACTTTGAATCATTTTTACTTGTTATTCATATTGCGGTACTACTGAGCAATTGATTGCTCACCCTTACAGAATGTTTTATATATGAATTGCAGATGCCTAGGAGATTCTTGCGCAATAGTCAGGGCAGAGTTCCAGCTCCTTTCGGGTCCGGCTCCTCTGAGGCAGTTGTGCTGGACCATAGATGGTCTGTTGAGTTGCTGCGTTAGGTTAGTTATGTTAGGATAGTTTGTAGTAAGTTGGTGTTGTAATAGATGTTACCTAAATCATACCTAAACCTGGCAAAGATCTTGGAAAAAGGGGTCATAGTTATATCCTATTATTGAATCGTTATTCTTATGGTTGTTGTCGATGACGTTAACTCCTGACTCCGGGGTTGAGGCCGTCACAAGATCAGGATCAGAAAATACACAAGGAACCTCAACAGATAAGGAAGTTCAGATACAAGATTCTTCCCAAAAGAATGTTAGATTTTGATGATGATAAGAGGGAAGATTACATTCCCAACCGGTCTACATCTACAACTCAAACATCGATGCCCTCAGTGGTGCATGAGGAATTTAATGTGGATCCTATAAAGAATTTTCATGGTGAGCCTATAGTTCCCAAGGATGAGCCAATAGACTGGGAAAGTTTGCCTCTTCCTGAGCTTAATTTACTAATCTTCAACAAGCTAAAGAAGACAAAGACAGGAGCAATCAAGAAGGTCAAGCCTGTGAAACTCAAAACCAAAACCTTAACCAAAGCTCAACCAACTCTCAACAAGGGAGATCTTCTATACATCTGTGATATCAAGGAATTTTCAAGTATCAATCTCTACATAGATGAATTAGAAGTGAGGGGAATTGATGCTCACAGAAATCTCCCTAAAAGACTGGTATTCAAATATAAGGGTGGGAAAGAGATAATATGGCCCCTTCATAGGATTCTTCAAGAAAGTTGTACTATGTTGATAAAGATATTCTCATATTTCAAGAAAAATTTTAGATTCAATGTGACTGCCAAGAAATTGGTTCTAAAGAAGATAGAAGAACTAAGGAGCAGAAAAGCCTCAAATGCACTCCCAAGGACTCTATCAATTCCCTTCACAGGAAATACAGTGCACTTGAGGCCTTATTGGCTGATGGGATTCATGGATGATAAAGGTGTTATGAGATTCTTCAGACTGGATGACCAATTGAGCATCTCAAGCAATGAGACTCTATTGGAAATGCAAGGAAAGCTGGATCTATCAAATGCTGAAGAATTTGAATTTCACAGACAGCTCTAAAATCAAATAGAAGAAAATAACTGGAAGCTTGGGAAGAAATCAAGACAATCAAGGAAATAGAAAACATCTGCTCAGACTAGAGGAGCACCTTGATAATGATTGTGCGAACTCTTTGTACACTTTACTTTGTTCAATTTTCAAATAATCTGTAGCACTTACTAGTTTTATCTACCATAACTCAATCTGTACATTTAAGGGTGTTTTGTTATCATCATGGTTTTCTTAATTTATGGATACATTTCTAGTAGATATAAATTGGGGGAGATTGTTAGGAATATTCTGTGAACTTGATGATAAGTTGAACAAAACACCTTAGTAGATTTAGCTTAGTATTTTTTGACGGATGTTCTACAATAGTCCCGACGGATGATCTTTAAAGTCCCAATGAATGACCTCTGAACATCCATCGAGAGTGTAGCTTATGTAACAATAAGTATTATAGCACATTTCTATAAACAACAATGTTTTAGCTGTGTAGATGCTCTAGGATTTTTTGAGTCATGTTGAATACTAGATTGATATGCAGAATAAGTTGGCTAATTGTAAATATAAGATGTCTTGTAATTCTGTATAAGTGAAATAGAGTCAAGTGGCGGAAAGACTCCCGACGGATGATCTACAAAGGCTCCCGACAGATAATCATCAAGGCTCCCGACGAATGACCAATATAGTCTCGACGGATGATCATAAATTCAAAAGAGCAGTTGATAGTGACAATACAGTCACATGCGCCGGTTGTTTGCAAATGGAATGTGGCAGCCTAGTTTCAGGACTTAGAGAACAAAGAAGAATTACCATTTCCATGCAATTATGAAGATATTCAAAGATGTTGGATAGAGTAATGTAGCAACATGAAGTTAGACTAGATTCAGTTTGTCTTATTATCTTGTCTCACTATCATGTAACTTGGTAATATATAAACCAAGTGTAGCAAGTTGAAAAGTATCCAACTTAGAAAGAAAAACAAGAGATATAGAAAAAGCAAAATCTATAAAGAATTTCTCAGTTGTTCTTATTGTTCAACTTGTAAGCAGCTGTGTGCTATTCAAGTATCATAGAGTTCTCATCTTTATATATATATATCTCTGGTGGATAATTTCAAATCCACCAGAAAGTTTTAAAGCCTTGTGTTTGACTACTTTGTGTTTTGATTTCTATTTTACTTTCATTCCGGACTTCTTGCAAAATCAAACACAGTTATATATTAAGTAAGAACATTCTTAAAATCAGTAAAAGAAGCCAGAATTACATTCAACCCCCCCTTCTGTAATTCTTGTTGCATTGTTTGGGAATAACATTTCCCTATTGACACTAATAATTTGTCTGAACTGAAAACTTTCTTATATTCTCTGCATGTCAGTTTTAAAAGTAAGTCTATTGAAAATGATCTTTTGGTGGCTGAGAATAAAGAACTGTTAGGACGAAAACATGCGCTAATATTCACGCAAGTATACACGTTCGCAAGTAATATAGAATTAATTCTAGTTCGTTCCCACAGAGACTGATTTAGGTTAACTTCAATCTATGCACTTATGCAACAATGGTATGGTTATTATTCAATTCTAAGATGATAACAGGTTGAGATTGTTTATAACTAAGGTTAACTTAGAGATTATACTAAATAACATTAACTAAGAGAATTTAGGCTGTATTACTTATATGAGATAAACACGGGATTCTAACTTCATTACTACTTCATTCTATAACCTTTGTTCTTAACCTTAGCATGCAATGGTGATGACAACTATTCAGATAACAGGAAACTAGTAAACGCAAACTTTCATTGTATAAATACCCTACTACCAGACATCCACAAAAGAGATAGAAGCTGAATAGACACCAATTATATTGAGACCCTATATGTCTATAGAATTTGACAACATAAAGATTTAATGCATAAGTTATCTATCGTGATTACATAGGACAAGTAAGATCGTTAAAATTACTTACGAATCATGCATGACAATTACATGAACCTATGCTAGCATGGCAAGTTGTAAACCCCTACATTCACTTTCTCTTCAATAGAGATTAACACGCTATCTTACAAGTTCGCGAAGCTCATAAGATGAATAAGCACAACCAATACTAGGAAATCATACACAATAAAGTATCGAAACAAATTAATTATTGAAATTCATAAGTAAATCCGTGAGAACCCCACGATAACGATTAGCCCATAACCGAACTCATCATCACCGTGGGTTCCGATGAAAGCATGGTATAATAAACTAAGTCTTTATAAACTGAATAATAATCAAAGTACGTAATCAAGAGTAATAGGTTCAATAAACAAGAAAACTAGCAACCAAGATTACAACTTAGAACAAAGAATCACAAGAATAAACTAGATCCTCTTCGCCTTGGTTGTATTTGTGCTCCTAGGTCTTCTCGCTGTCTTCTCCTTAGTCTCCGTTATCAAAAATGTCTTTAGATAGTCTTTATATAGCAGCCCAACCAATCCAGAAGCCCAAAAAATCCATCTTCTACTTGTAACAGGATTCTGAGAATTCAGCATGGTGCGGGCGCGCGTTATCCCAGCGTGGGCACGCTGTGTCTCTATTCATATGGCGTGGACGTGCGCTATCACAGCGCGGGTGCGTGCTATCACAGCGTGGGCACGCGCTATCACAGCGCGGGCGCGCTGACCTTCTGGAGAAAATTCATTTTCTTGTTTTCTTGGCTGGTTTTCTATGGCGATTCACGAGCAACATCCAGGACACCTTCCTAACACCAATTTAGCACCAAAGTAATGCTAAATCTCCTCATTCCTTAATCTATGCCTGAAATGCAAAACACTACAAAAATGTATCAAAAACACAAACAACTCGAGTACAAAACACCAATTCAAGCCTTTATAGAGCATTCTAAGTGGACATAAATGCCACTTAACACATCCCCAAACTTGAACCGATGCTTGTCCTCAAGCACAAACAGACTCAAAGAACAAGAAATAAAAATGCATGAATGCAACTACATGAATGCGACGATCCCCTCCGAATAACTAAACCAACCAATGAGCAACATCTCAACAAATGCAGTTATTCGCACAAAGATCAATCAAATCCCACAATTCAACTTACAACCCAGAAACGTGCATTTGTGCAAATGCTTAACATATATACTATTGCAACTAGATCAATAATCAACTCACTACTCATCAAGGTAATCACAAGGTTATAAATAGAATAAACGCTAAACTGAAAATGACTAACAACACTTCAATTTTTATCAGAGTTATACAATGATTCATGCTTTTATTTATAACACATAACAACACAAATATGTTTATTTAATCGTGTAATGAGTGAGGTCCACAAAAGACTTATGCAATAATACCCATGTAACGAGCATTAGGGTAGTGGATCCCAAACTAATAAAGCCTTAGGTCACTAGGCACAAAGTCCCCTAAAAACTTAATAACTCGAGTATTAAAGAGCCCACTCGTGATCAATTATACATAAGACATCTTTTTTCTTTTTTTTCTTTTTTTTTCTCATTTTTTTTCTTTTTTTTCCACATGATTTCTGAACGAGTGCGTTTTGGTCCATCTCGCTCAACCCTAGACCACTCATATAAAATGAGCCGACTACCAGCCATTTGACACCTAGCCACAACAATTAGCAATGAAATCCAATGTTTTTCTCTAATTTTTAAATATCATGTTATTTTACCATTAAGAGAATATCCTAAATTCTAAATATAAACAAGTGATTAAACCTCGACAAACAACAAACCATGACCATGATCTAGCACGCAAGCAACCTATAAGACTTAGTGAAATTTTTCTTGCTTCTAGCATGCAAATCAACTTGATAGGACTTAACATCACTATACACAACATCACTACACTAGCATCAATATAAAAAATCAATCGGAAAAGCATACTTAAGGGATCATGATAAAATGAAAAATGATAAAATGCAAATGCAACTATACTATATATAAAATAAAATTAAAAAAAACTACTACATGACAAATATGCAACTATATGAACTAAACTATCATGCATATGCAAGCTAAATGAGACTCACACATAACATATATTCCTTAACTACCACCCCCAAACTTAAAATAGTCACTGTCTTCGGTAAAGGTAATAGTAAGGAATCAGCATAACTACTCGGAATCAGAATCATCACCCTCAACGGGTGGAGTATCAGGAGTGTCAGGAGGTGGGTACACAGAGTCCTCACCAAATACTGGCCACTGGATGTCAACTCCTGTGGCTTTGAATGCACTCCCCAATGCCTGGGTAAGGTCCTGTGTAAACCTACTATGGATGTCATGCATCGCATCCATCCTCCTCATCAAGCGCCTATACTATGCTAAACCAAAACCGACACTATCCTCAACATCCTGCTGCTACTACAACTATGAAGAACCGGCCTCACCCAACTGATATCTCCAAGCTACTTTGCTGGCCTGAGTCGTACCACCAGCATATGTCTGATCAGCTGGCCGTCCGCCTGGCAAGTGATCATATGAGTAACTGAGCCCCTTCTCATCAGGATTACATCCTCCCCACTCCGGCATCACAGCTATCGTCGAACTATCAATCGGGGCACTAGGTAGCTACAGCTGCTCGTGTGCGGGCCTATGAACACCAACTTCCACACACAGCTTCGTCACAATCGACGCATAGGGTATAGAACCCGTAGTGCTCCCTCGCAGAAACCTCAAAATACACTGATAAATCACAGAACCCAAGTCCACATAATCACCCAGCAGAATACCCCACAACAGCTTTGCCCGGTCCACTGTAACATCATGCATATGTGATGAAGGCATAATGTTAGCGCAAAAAAAAGAGTTCCATGCACGGACATACCTGTTCATGCAAGAGGTAGGGAAAGTGGCATACTCGTTCATGCCCCTCTTCAACTTCCAGTAAGTCTCAGGAACACACAACGTAGCAATAATCAAGTCCAAGTTAAAATCCTTGCTGGTCTTCGTCACCCAATCATCCTGACCCGGCTGTCTCTCGGGCTGATTTATCACCCGACGAATAGCCTTCGTCTGTGATGTGATTTTGTTTTGAATTTTCGTTTTTCTATTTTTTTTCAGCTTCAGAGGGCCAGCGCGGCCGAGAGCTATCCTAGCGCAGGTGCGCCGTGCTTCTGTCAATCCAGCGCGACTGCCCTGCCAGACAGCGCAGGCGCGCGCATTCTCTGTACTTTGATCACGGCCGCCCTGCTTCACAGCGCTGCTACTGTAGTTGACACTAAAAATTTTCATTTTTTTGGAGTTTTCTTCTTGTTTTCTTCTTCCTCTATCTACTAATATAAAACAAACTTGGGTTCCCTCCCAAGAAGCGCTTGGTTGACGTCACTGGCTTAACGTAGAATTTCCGAGATCAAGTGGACAATAAAACGGCATCAACCACCTCCCAGTTTTCCGTATTCCAATAATAATGCTTCAACCGCTATCCATTCACCTTGAACGCTTGGCCTAGATCATTCTCAAAAATCTCCACCGCTCCATGCGGAAACACAATTTTGACAACAAACGGCCCTGACCATCTTGACTTCAAATTTTCAGGAAAAAGACGAAGACGAGAGTTGAACAAAAGAACTTGTTTCCCCGACATAAATAATTTGAGCACTAGACCCTTATCATGCCACCTCTTGAATTTCTCCTTGTACATTTTGTTGTTCTCATACGCTTGAAGTCAAAACTCATCGAGTTTGTTCAATTGAAGCATCCTTTTCTTACCAGCTGCATCCATATCAAGGTTCAATTTCTTTAAATCCCAATACGCTTTATGCTCTAACTCCACATGCAAATGACATCCTTTACCATAAACCAATTGAAACGGTGACATGCCTAGCGGAGTCTTGTATGCTGTTCGATACGCCCATACAGCTTCATCCAGCTTCAAAGACCAATCCTTTCTTGATGGACATACAACTTTCTCTTGAATACACTTGATCTCTCTATTCGATACCTCAGCTTGACCATTAGTCTGAGGATGGTAGGCTGTAGCAATGCCATTATTCACATTATATCGCTGCATCATAGAAGTAAACTTGCGATTACAAAAATGCGATCCCTCGTCACTGATCATAACTCTTGGAGTCCCAAATCTTGTGAATATCTGCTTATGAAGAAAATTAATTACTGCCTTTGCATCATTCATCGGAAAAGCCATGATTTTAACCCATTTCGAGACATAATCAACCGCCAACAAGATATACTGATTATTGCAAGATGAGATAAATGGCTCTATGAAGTCAATTCCCCAAACATCGAATACCTCAACCTCGAGAAGCACATTAAGAGGCATCGCATCCCTCTTGGACATATTACTAACACGCTGGCAGCGATCACACTTCAAAACAAACTGATGCGCATCCTTAAACAATGTAGGCCAGAAGAATCCTGCTTGAAGGATACAAGCTGCTGTCTTCTATGCACCAGTGTCCTCCAAAAATTGTCGAATGACAGTCTCGCAAGATACCCTCCATCTCGCTGTACGGAATACATCTCCTGATGATTTGGTCAGCTCCTTGCCTAAACAAAAATGGCTCATCCCACATGTACCACTTTACCTTATGAAGAAACTTCTTCCTTTGAGCAGAAGACAATTCTGGAGGCATAATATTGCTCACAAGGTAGTTCATAATATCTGCGAACCATGGTTCTTCCATTTGCACCCCAAATAACTGTTCATCGGGAAAAGACTCATTTATCAATATCTTATCTTGTGAAGTCGCACTTGGATCTTCTAACCGAGATAGATGATTAACGACTTGATTCTCAGTTCCTTTCCTATCCTTGATCTCCAATTCAAACTCCTGAAGTAAAAGAACCCATCAAATCAATCTAGGATTCAAGTCCTTCTTCGAGATAAAATAGCCAATAGCAGCGTGATCATTGAAAACTGTCACCTTCGTCCAAAGAAAATAAGATCGAAACTTCTCAGAACCATAGACAATGGCTAAGAGTTCTTTCTCAGTAGTATTATAGTTCAGTTGAGCACCATTGAGGGTCTTACTAGCATAATAGACCACAGGAAATATATTGTTCTTCCTCTGCCGAAGAACTGCTCCAACTGCATAGTCACTTGCATCACACATCATCTCAAAAGGCTCATTCCAATCAGGTGCAGTTATGACAGGTGCCATGATCAAACTCTTGTTTAAGCTGTCAAAAGTAACTAGGCACTCATCATTAAACTTGAAAGGGATATCTTTCTCTAAAAGATTGCACAATGGTTTAGAGATTTTAGAGAAGTCCTTGATGAACCGCCTATAGAAACCTGCATGGACAAGAAAGCTATGGACTCCCTTAACAGAAATTGGTGGAGGAAGGTTTTCAATTACCCCCACCTTGGCTTTGTCCACCTCAAGAACTTTAATAGAGATCTTGTGCCCAATAATAATGCCCTATTGCACCATAAAGTGACATTTCTCCCAGTTGAGAACCATATTGGTTTCAACACACCTTTTAAGAACTGCGCCAAGATTTTGCAAGCACTCGTCAAAAGAATCACCGAACACAGAAAAATCATCCATGAACACCTACACAGACCAATCATGTCAGAGAAAATGGCCATCATGCATCTCTGAAATATGGCAGGTGCACCACAGAAACCAAAAGAAACTCTTTTGAAGGCAAAAGTACCAAATGGACAAGTGAAGATAGTCTTTTCCTGATCTTCTGGAGTGATTCAAATCTGAGTATAACCCGAATAGCCATCTTGAAGACAATAGTATTCATGCCAAGCCAACCTGTCAAACATCTAATCAATAAAAGGAAGAGGGAAGTGATCCTTCCCCGTGGCCTTGTTCAGCTTTCTGTAATCCATGCAAACTCTCCACCCCATGATTGTTCGAGTAGGAATGATCATTAGCAACCACTATGATACCTCCTTTCTTTGGCACACACTAAACTGGACTCACCCAAGACCTGTCATAATTAGGATAGATGATCCATGCATCTAGCCACTTAAGAATTTCCTTCATTAAAACATCTTTCATTATCGGATTTAGCCGTCTCTGCGGCTCAACAATTGGCTTGCTTCCTTCCTCTAGCAGAATATTATGGATGAAATAAGAAGGGATGATTCCCTTGATATCTGCTATGGTCCATCCAATTGCCAATTTGAACTCTCTCAGAATTCTCAAGAGCTTTTCCTCATCACTACCTGAAAGGTCAGATGCAATAATAACAGGCAAAGTAAATAAATCACCTAAAAATGCATACCTCAAGTGTTTAGACAATGGTTTAAGCTCGAGTGTAGGAGTTTCCTCAATAGATGGCTTGAGGCGCTTTGAGGAATTTTTCATCTCTTCCAATCCAATAGATTCAAATGGCATATCCAGCCTTTGCTTCCAAGGAGAAGCATTCAAATATTGCAACTGCTCATCACCTTCATCATCTTGACTATCTGAATTTCCCAACAAGGCCTTCTCTTAGGCATCAGACCTTACTATTTGATCAAGTTCTGAAGTAACCACATAATCGACCAATTCCACTTTTAAGCACTCCTCATTATCAGTAGGGAATTTTATGGCATTGAAAACATTAAAAGTTACATCCTGATCTAGTACTCATATAATGAGCTCACCCCTTTGCACATCAATAAAGGTTCGGCCCGTAGCCAATAATGGTCTTCCCAAGATTATGGGAATCTTCTTATCCTCCTCGAAATCAAGAATTACAAAGTTAGCCGGAAAGATGAGTTTGTCCACTTTGATCAAGACATCCTCCACAATGCCTCGTGGATATGTAATAGAACGATCGGCCAACTTCAAGGACATATAAGTAGGCTTAGGATCAGGTAAGTCCAACTTCTTGAAGATAGACAAAGGTATCAAATTGATGCTAGCCCCCAAGTCACATAAGCATTTGTCGAATGACACTTTTCCGATGGTGCAAGAAATAGTGAAGCTTCCAGGATCTTTAAGCTTTAGAGGAAACTTATATTGCAGCACAACACTACATTCCTCCGTGAGAGAAATGGTCTCTAAATCATGGAGCTTCACTTTCCGAGAGAGAATACATTTCATAAACTTCGCATAGCTAGGCATCTGTTCAAGAGCTTCAACGAAAGATATGTTGATATGAAGTTTCTTGAACACCTCCAGAAACTTAGAAAACTGCTTATCCAACTTTTGCTTCTGTAGCCTTTTAGGAAAAGGAGGTGGAGGATAGACCTGTTTCTCTCCTGTATTACCCTCAAGAGGAGTGTGTTCCACATTTTTCTTCCTTGGTTCCACTTCTGCTTCCTTCTGCACTTCTTCTTCAACCACATCTTCAAATTATGGAACTTGAGTTTTTCCTTGGATTACAACCTTCCCGGACCTCAATGTAATTGCCTTAACTTGTTCTTTTGCTTTCTTCTTGCATGGAATTTCTGTGTCACTAGGAAGTGTACTAGGTTGTCGATTCAGCAAGGCATTGGCAATCTTTCCAATTTGATTTTCCAAGGTCTTGATAGAAACTGCTTGGCTCTTACACATGAGCCTCAACTCCTCCAATTCAGATTTTTTATTAGATTGTTGCAATTGGAATTATTGTCTTGGTGCATATTACGTTTGCTGAAAACCAAGAGGGCCGTACTTCTTTGATGCATACTGCTGATAAGGCTGTTGTACCGCATTCTAAGTGTTACTCCATCTGAAGTTAGGATGATTGCGGTTGTTGGGATGGTGGGTGGCTAGAACTGGTTGCTGCGACCTCTGAAAGTTGCTCACGAACTGAGCTGATCCACTAGAAATAACACACTGCTTTGTCTCATGGGTACCAGCACAAAGGTCACAGACACTAGTGATCTAATTAACCCCATAATTAGCCAAAGAATCCACCTTCATCGTCAAAGCCTTAAGCTGAGCAGCTACAACAGTAGCTGCATCCACCTCGAGAATTCCTGCTACCTTGCCTTGAGTCAGTCTCTGAGAAGGGTTCTGGTATTCATTAACAGCCATCAGTTCAAGCAAATCATATGCTTCCTCGTAGCTCATAGCTCATAAGGCTCCAACTGATGCTGCATCAAGCATGGGTCTAAAAGTTACACCCAAGCCATTATAAAAGCAGTTTATAATCATCCAGTCAGGCATCCTATGATGAGGACACTTTTTAAGCATCTCCTTATAACGATCCCAAGCTTCACACAAAGATTCTCCCGATTGCTGTGCAAATTGAGTAAGAGCATTCCTGATTGCAGCTGTCTTTGCCATATGGAAGAATTTAGTGAGAAACTTCTGGGCAAGATCTTCCTACTTGGTAATAGATCCTGGTGGTAGAGAATACAATCAACACTTAGCTTTATCCCTTAGAGAGAATGGAAAAGCCTCAACTTAATAGCATCTTCAGAAACATTATTGAATTTGAAAGTTTCGCATATCTCAATAAAAACTCTAATATGCATATTGGGATCTTCCGTTGGAGAACCCCCAAAATGAACCGAGTTCTGCACCATCTGAATCGTGCTAGCCTTGATTTTAAAAGTGTTAGCCGCAATGGCTGGTCTGACAATGCTAGACTGAATATCATTGATCTTCGGCTGAGAGTAGTCCATCAAAGCCTTTGTATTTGCTTTTAATTCACCCATTACAACAAGAGCTTTTTCTTTAACTTTCTCCTCTTCTGCAAGAACTTCTTCCTCTAATAAAACTTCTTCCTCCAATTTATCAAGTGTTCTCTTTCGAGATCGAGAACGCGTTAGCATAAATGCTCTCTAAAGTACCTGAAAGAGTAACAAGCAAATAAATAAGTAAAATATCCGAGTCACTGAACTTTAACGACCACTGATGTCAAGCACATAAACTAAAAATTAACACCGAGTCCCTGGCAGTGGCAACAAAAAGTTGTTAGGATGAAAACACGCGCTAATATTCACGTAAGTATACACGTTTGCAAGTAACATATAATTAATTCTAGTTCGTTCCCACAGAGACTGGTTTAGGTTAACTTCAATCTATGCACTTATGCAACAATGGTATGGTTATTATTCAATGCTATGATGATAACAAGTTGAGATTGTTTATAACTACGATTAACTAAGAGATTATACTAAATAACATTAACTAAGAGAATTTAGGTTGTATTACTTATATGAGACAAACATGGGATTCTAACTTCATTACTACTTCATTCAATAGCCTTTGTTCTTAACCTTAGCATACAATGGTGATGACAACTAATCAGATAACATGAAACTAATAAACGCCAAATTTTATTGTACGAATACCCTACTACCAGACATCCACAAAAGAGATAAAAGCTGAATAGACACAAATTATATTGAGATCCTATATATATATATATAATTTGACAACATAACGATTTAATGCACAAGTTATCTATCATGATTACATAGGGCAAGTAAGATGGTTAAAATTACTTCCAAATCATGCATGACAATTACATGAACCTATGCTAGCATGACAAGTTCTAAACCCCTATATTCACTTTCGCTTTAATAGAGATTAACACACTTTCTTACAAGTTCGCAACGCTCAAAAGACGAATAAGCACAACCAATACTAGGAAATCATACAATCACCATACACTAAAGTATCGAAAAAAATTAACTACTGAAATCCATAAGTAAATCCGTTAGAACCCCACAATAACGATTAGCCCATAACCGAACTCATCATCACCGTGGGTTCCGATCAAAGCATGGTATAATAAACTAAGTCTTTATAAACTGAATAATAATCAAAGTACGTAATCAAGAGTAATAGGTTCAACAAACAAGAAAACTAGCAACCAATATTACAACTTAAAACAAAGAATCACAAGAATAAACTAGATCCTCTTCGCCTTGGTTGTATTTGTGCTCCTAGGTCTTCTCGCTGTCTTCTCCTTAGTCTCCATTATCAAAAACGTCTTTAGATAGTCTTTATATAGCATCCCAATCAATCCAGAAGCCCAGAAAATCCATCTTCTACTTGCAACAATATTCTCAGAATTCGGCATGGCACGGTCGCGCGCTGTCCCAGCGCTAGCACGCTGTGTCTCTGTTCATATGGCGCGTCTGGGCACTATCACAGTGCGGGCGCGCTGACCTTCTGGAGAAAATTCATTTTCTTGATTTCTTGGATGGTTTTTGATGGTGATTCACGAGCAACATCCAAGACACCTTCCTAACACCAATTTAGCACCAAAGTAATGCTAAATCTCCTCATTCCTTTATCTACGCCTAAAATTCAAAACACTACAAAAACGTATCAAAAATACAAACAACTCGAGTATAAAACACCAATTCAAGCCTTTATACATCATTCTAAGTGGACATAAATGTCACTTAACAAGAACTTAAGAAAAGAAATGTTCATCTAGAAGCTGAGTTAATATGCATGAATGAAAATGAAAAGGCATGTAAAATGGCCCAACATAATGAAACTCAGATGAACATCAAATATGCCATGCTAGAGGAAGTTCTTTAGAAAGAGAGATAAGTATTTAAAACATGGATGACTTCATGAAGAAAAGTTCATAACTTCATAAATGACAAAAACTGGAAAGATTTTTTGGGATATAATAAATACAAATAAAAATAAGATTATAACCAACACTACTCCTGTTACATTTGTTAGTACTGATGAAAACGACATTAAGTTAGTTTATGAAGTAAGGTCTACCTCTAAAGTTCTTGACAAGAAGAAAGTTGAATTTAGAATGAAAGAAAAGAAAGATAAAAATATAGGTCTTCTATCTAAGAATTAACTTGATAAGAAAATTTGTGAAGTGACTACTAGGACTCACAAATCTAGTGCTAAAAGAGGTAAAAATGGAAAATGGAATAAACAAGGCTAGCAATTATAAGTACATTCCCGATGCTCCTATAAAGACTTGTTTTAACTGTAGAAATACTAATCATATTGCTATTAATTGCATAAAAAATAAAAAGAAAGCCACTAAGATTCATAAGTTTGATATTAGTGGTAGATCAATATTTTACAAACTACAGAACCCTTGTTTTCACTGTGGTAGCATTTGGCATTCTATTTAAACATGTAATGGTTATCATCGCTCGTATAAAAATAATTATGATCCTTTACCTAAGTTCAATAAAATTTATATTTCAAATAGAACTGCTAAACTGAATGTGCATACATCTTATAGAGTTCAAACTGTCAAGACAAATCCTGATGGATCAAATCCTGATGGAGCAATTCCTGATGGATAAAATCCTGATAGGTCAATTCCTGACGTGAAGTCATCTGCTGTAAAAATACATAAGATGTCAAAAAAGACCCAACAAACGTTGGTTCTTAATAATGCTAACTAATTTCCATATTTCTGATTACAGGGAAACAAGAAGAATGTGCTTGTACTGGATAGTGGTTGTTCTGCACATATAACTGGAAATAAATCCCTGTAGTCAGAGTATGAGGAGAAGGCTAACATAATGGTTTCTGATAGGGATAAATAAGTCCTGATTTTATAATTAATGGGCTGATAGGCCCAATAATAAGATGTATAATATTCAGACCAGAAAGGTTAAGTCTGACGGACCAGATCAGGCCTGGTGGAATAAAAAAGGCCCAAAAAGCCCTGATTATTAATTAATTTCGTAATTAATTAATAAGGGAGAAATCAGATGTTGAAAAGAGTCCCGATGAGGATATAAATCCTTAGAGATTAGCCTCAAGGGGACCTAAAAGGATAAGGAATCAGCTTCCTACTTCCTAGGACTCCTAAGTCTATCCTAATTCAGAGGCTTATCCACCAAGTCTCCTATACCAAGTCCAATTCAAGGACTCCTACATCTATATAAGGGGTCTCACCCCCACCAATCAGAACTACGTTTTTTGACTTGATCCTTGGCAATCAGCAAGGTACGTAGGCATCTTGTTAAGACAGATTGAGTCACGAAACACAAGAGCAGTCAAATCGAGCCTCGAAGCTCACGTTCCTTAGTATTAAATACAGCAATTATATATAGTAGTTTTAATCTATAACATTTGGCGCCGTCTGTGGGAAAAAACGGAACAACAACCATGGCGAGAACACGGAGAACAACTAGCACTCTGGAGGAGGGAACACCATCAGGGACAACCCAGGTGATTTCATCAACCGTGGAGGTTCCTCCCCATTCAACTTATGCATCTACTCAGGGGGAAGCCCAGACAGGGGCAACTCATCCTCAGCCACAAGGGACAACTTCCCCGACTATTCAAGGTACGAATCCTCAAGTTTAACAAATACATATACCTGTGAATTCTCGACCCGTCGGGTATGAATATTCAACTATTGTTACTACTAACCCCCCTTATGGGATGCCCCTTCACCCTGAGGTTGGAGGAAGTGGATATGCTGGGCGAAGCGAAGCACGAGGGCGGTCGCCCCCTATATACGAGGTTTGGATCCTATCCCTGAGGATCGGGAATTTTCTGGTCCATACACTGAGAGAGACTCCGAATCTTCGGATGATGAAGTGGCCCCGAGAAGGAGGCGTCCTGGAAAAGAGCCAATGGCCGATGGAAGGCAACGCCCCCAAAGCACCCCAGGGGCGAATCCCCAAGAAGTGCAGGAAAAGATCAGGGCTCATGAGGCTGAAATCCAAAGGCTGAGGCGTGATTTGGAGGCTCACCAAGCCACCAGACCCCACATACCTCCTAGGGGGAGAAATCCTCCTCCTATCATAGACCTGGATGGTCCGGTAAGAAGAAGGGCTGTTGTCCCAAGAACTGATCCAAGCAATCTCCTTCCCCTTGGAGATCCTGATGATCCAACTCCACCCTTCACAGAAGAGATAATGAATGCCCATATCTCAAGAAAATTTAAGATGCCCACTATCAAAGCCTATGATGGCACGGGAGACCCCGCTAATCATGTTAGGACATTCTCTAATGCACTGCTGCTGCAACCCGTGAATGATGCTATAAAATGTCGGGCCTTCCCTCAAACCCTGTCGGGTATGGCTCAAAGATGGTACAGTCGCCTACCCCCAAATTCTATTGGATCATTCAGAGAATTAAGTCAGGCTTTTATTAAGCAATTCATCAGTGGAAGAGTCCATGAGAAAAGTTCAGCATCTCTTATGAGTCTTGTGCAGGGAGCTAAAGAATCCTTAAGAGATTACCTAAATCGTTTTACAAAGGAGGCTTTAAAAGTCCCAGACCTTGATGATAAGGTAGCCATGATAGCACTGCAACAAGGAACTAGGGATGAGTTTTTCAAGATGTCTTTGGCCAAACGACCCCCTGAGAGCATGTTGCAGCTCCAAGAGAGGGCAGGGAAGTATATCAAGGTTGAAGAGAGTATGAGGAAGACCGTAGTAAGTAATGAGCCCACTGGAGGCAAGAAACGAAAAACTGATTTGGAGTATATCGCTAAGGATAAATATCCTAGAACTGAACAAAACCCTGATTCAACCCCCAAGAAGGGAGGACCTGGGCAAAAGTTCACTGAATACGCTAAGCTGAATGCTCCCAGAAGTCAGATTTTGATGGAGATTGAGAAAGACAGAGATATTCGCTGGCCTAAGCCCTTGAAGGCTGATCCCGCCAAGCTAGATAAGGGCAAGTATTGCAGGTTTCACAAAGATGTTAGCCATGACACCGATGAATGTAGGCAGTTGAAAGATGAAATTGAGTTTTTGATTCGAAAGGGAAGGTTGAACAAGTATACTGGAGATGGAGGAGACAGAAACAATAATGGAAGGAAGAACTTTGAAGATCGTAGGAGGGACCAAGATGATCAGGGGCGGAATCCCCAACCTAGAGGACCAGTTATAAACACCATTTATGGAGGGCCGAGACCTCGAGGGCCTGTGATAAACACGATCTTTGGAGGTCCAACTGCTGCTGGATTGTCCAAAAATTCCAGAAAGGCATATACTAGAGAGGTTATGCATATTGTTGGAGAAGCCCCGAAGAGGGCCAGGACAGAAGTAACATTGGCTTTTGATGATTCCGACCTAGAGGGTGTGAAGTTTCCCCATGACGACCCGCTGGTCATAACGCCGATAATAGGAAATAGCCCGGTTAAGAGGGTCCTTGTGGATAATGGTGCTTCTGTGGATATCTTGCTCCACGACACCTTTCTAAGGATGGGGTATAACGACTCCCAGTTGACACCAACCGACATGCCGATATATGGATTTGCTGGAGTAGAATGTCCTGTGGAAGGGATAATTAAATTACCAACCACCATAGGTACGGAGCCAAGGCAAGCAACGCAGATGCTGGATTTTGTGGTGGTAAAGGCTAGTTCAACTTATAATGCTATCATGGGGAGAACAGGGATACATGCCTTCAAGGCAGTCCCCTCTTCCTACCATTCAGTCATGAAGTTTCCCACCCGAAACGGGATTGGAGAAGAGAGGGGAGATCAAAAAATGGCTAGAAGCTGTTATGTGGCCTCCTTGAGGGCAGATGGAGTCGGGGGGCAGGTTCTTCCTATTGAAGATATGGATGTTCGAGAAAATGATGAGAATAGAGGAAGGCCAGCAGAAGAATTGGTTTCGGTTCCTTTAGATCCTAAGAATCCTGAGAGGATGACTTTCATTGGAGCTACATTAGAGGAGCCCCTTAGAGGGAAGTTAGTGAAATTTTTGCAAGAAAATAGTGATGTGTTTGCATGGTCAGCAGCTGATATGCCAGGCATAGACCCGGGGTTAATTACCCACAAGACAAACGTGGATCCAAGCCGGAAGACAGTGAAACAAAAGAAAAGAAATTTTGCCCCGGAAAGACAAGAGGCTATAAAGCAGGAAGTGGAAAAGCTCTTAGAGGCTGGTTTCATTGAGGAGATTCAATTTCCGGAGTGGTTAGCAAACCCTGTAATGGTGAAGAAGGCTAATGGAAAGTGGAGGATGTGTATAGACTTCACCGATCTGAATGATGCATGCCCCAAAGACTGTTTTCCGCTGCCTAGAATTGATACTTTGATTGATGCCACCGCTGGACATGAGATGCTGAGTTTCATGGATGGGTTTAGCGGATACAACCAGATCAAAATGCATAAGGATGACATTCCAAAGGTATCATTTATCACTGACTTTGGTGTTTATTGTTATCTTGTTATGGCGTTTGGTCTCAAGAATGCAGGAGCCACCTATCAAAGGTTGGTGAATAAAATCTTTAAGGATCTTATTGGGAAGACTATGGAAGTCTATGTTGATGACATGCTAGTCAAGAGTCTAGTAAAGACTGATCATATAACCCATTTGAGGGAAGCTTTTGAGGTCCTGAGGTACCACAAGATGATGTTGAATCCCACGAAGTGTGCTTTCGGAGTAGGATCTGGAAAATTCTTGGGATTGATGGTCTCAAAGAGGGGAATTGAGGCTAACCCCGATAAAATAAAGGCAATCCTGGACATGGAACCCCCAAAAACTGTCAAGGATGTTCAGAAACTCACAGGAAGGGTTGCTGCGCTAGGACGATTCATCTCCAAGTCAGGAGACAAGTGCTTGTCATTCTTCAAATCATTAAAGAACATTAAAGACTTTGTATGGAGTGAGGAAAATCAGAAGGCATTTGAAGAGTTAAAGAAGTATATGGGCCAGGCCCCGTTGTTGGCCAAGCCAGTTCTGGGTGAAGTTTTATTCTTGTACTTGGCTGTTTCAGAAAGCGCCTTGAGCGCGGTGTTGGTTAAGGAGGAACTGAAAGTCCAGAAACCCGTATACTATGTCAGCAAAATTTTGCATGGTGCTGAGTTGAATTATTCAGCCATTGAGAAATTCGCTTTAGCCTTGGTAATGGCTTCAAGAAAGCTGCGTCCTTATTTTCAAGCTCACCAAATTGAAGTGCTAACAAATCAGCCACTGAGAAATATCATTCACAGTCCCAAGGCAAGTGGGAGACTGATTAAGTGGGCAATAGAGTTGGGAGAGTTCGATCTCAAGTATAAGCCACGTATGGCCATAAAAGCCCAGGCACTAGCTGACTTCGTGGTGGAATGTACCATACCCAACCAAGAAGTCGGGGGACAGGAAGATACCACACCTCAAGACAAGGGAGTCGACAATGGGGACAAGGAGAAAGAATATTGGGTTCTCTATTTTGATGGAGCATCAAAAACAAATTCCAGTGGAGCAGGGTTGGTTTTGCAAAGCCCTGATGGATTCTTAATTGAGTATGCCATGAAGCTAGACTTCCCAACCACAAACAATGAGGCAGAGTATGAAGCCCTGATTGCTGGCCTTGGTCTAGCTGGGACACTTAGAGTCAAAAACTTAAAGGTCCGTGGAGACTCGAAGTTGATCATATCCCAGGTAAAGGGAGAATTTGAAGCAAGGGATGATACGATGGCAAAGTATGTTCGCCTAGTAAGGGCTGTGATGACCCAATTTAATGAATGCCATGTTGAACACATTCCAAGGGAAGAAAATGCTAAAGCAGATGCGCTATCAAAGTTTGCTTCATCTGAGATTGAAGAAAGTTCAGGAAGTGTGTACTTCCGTGTTTTGAAGACACGAAGCATAGATGTTAAGCTTGTGGCTCCCGTAGGCTTGGGGACGTCATGGATTGATCCCATCAAGGCTCACATTCAGACCGGTTGGTTGCCAAGCGATACAATTGAGGCACGGAAGTTAACTGTTCGAGCACTAAGGTACTCTTTGATAGATGGGATTCTATATAAAAGATCTTTCGTGGTTCCTTACTTGAGGTGTCTCAGGCCCGATGAGGCACGCTTGGCTCTTGAGGAAGTGCATGAAGGCATTTGCGGGCAGCACTTGGGGGGCAGGGCCTTGGCTCATAAGTTAACCCGTTTAGGCTTTTATTGGCCAAAAATGATGGCTGATGCCAAAGAATATGTGAAGAAGTGTGACCGCTGTCAAAAGCATGCACCAATTGTTAGATAACCCCCCGAGATGCTGACCTCTATCAACTCACCTATTCCCTTTGCCATGTGGGGGATGGATATTCTAGGGCCTTTTCCTATGGCCACGGCACAAAGGAAATTTCTGATTGTAGCCATTGATTATTTCACCAAGTGGATCGAAGCCAAACCTTTGGCCAAAATCACAACTAAGCAGGTTGCACAATTCCTGTGGGAAAACATTATGTGCCGATATGGAATTCCCCGTATCCTCGTCACTGACAATGGAACGCAATTCAACAATGAGGAATTCAAGAAGTATTGTGAAGAAAATGAAATTGAGTTACAATTCACCTCTGTGGCTCACCCGCAAGCCAATGGGCAAGCGGAGGTAGCAAATCGGATAATCCTGGATGGATTAAAGAAGAGGATCGAGAAGTCAAGAAATAATTGGGTGGACGAGATACTTCCCATATTGTGGGCCTATAGGACTACCTGTAGAGTCACGACAAATGCAACTCCTTTCATGTTGGCATATGGGGCGGAAGCAGTAGTTCCCGTGGAGATATCACATTCTTCTCCAAGGATTCAGGCTTTTGATGAAAAAGAAAATGAGGAAGGGCAGAAGTTAGCCCTGGATTTAATCGATGAAGTGCGAGATAAAGCACACGCAAAGATAGTAGAATATCAGAAAAAGGCTTCATTCTACTACAACCTAAGGGTTAAAGAGAGGTTTTTCAAACAAGGTGACCTAGTCTTGAGAAAAATAGAGGCTTCTGGTGTCGGACAGAAAGGAAAGCTTGCCCCAAATTGGGAAGGGCCGTATAGAGTCAAGAGCGTTCAGGGTAGAGGAACCTACAAGCTGGAGACTATGGATGGTTTTGAAGTCCCGAGAACCTGGCACGCACAAAACCTGAAGGTTTACTACGTGTGAGATGGTCGAAGTACGATTCTCGCTCGTCAGGATGGCGAGTAGGTTGAAAAGCACCTTGAAGCTTTGCTTGCTTAGGATTTATATGTTTTAGTTTTATTACGAAATTTATTAAGACTTGTGTAAGGGACGAATCCCAGACAATTTTATGAAATTCATAAGTTCTTCAAAGTATGTTTGTGGCCTAACAAATAAAAATCAAATGCATGGATGCAAGCATAAAAGGTGATAAATGAGATAGATCTGATAGATGTTACAAAATTTTGATAAATAAAGTCTCGAAAATAAAAAAAAAGCCACGCAGGGCTGAAAAAGCTCTAAGGAGCTGAAGTACCCTCGGCATCCATATCATCGTCCTCTCCACTCTCGCTGGATGTCTCTGTCGTCTCGGAGGAGGAGGAAGAGCTGTCGTCCTCAGCAGGTCTGGAAGAAGACTCGGGAGGAGGAAGGAGTGGATCCTGAGGAACATGGTCTGAGACAACTACTCGGGTACGAAACCTCTGTAGCAAAGCCTCGTCATCAGGACAGATATAGTCCGCCGGGTTAATATCAGGACAAGCCTCGTTCACGGTCCCAAGGGCCGTGTCCCAACCAGTCCTAAAAAACTCGGGAAAGACTGAATCATCCCTAATCCTCATAGATTGGGCAAACTCCTCCGAGTCCAGATAGTTGTCTATAGCCTTATCCTTATCCGCCCGAAGTACCACCAGCTCGGCGTTAGACTCTCCGAGTTCTTCCTCCTTGCGCTTGAGCTTCTTCTCCAGGGTAGCATACTTCTTCTGCTGCCTCCTGAGGGCATTATCGGCCTTATCAGAAGCCCGCTTCCATGATTCGGCTTGCCTCACAGCGCCTTGAAAGTAGGCGTTAGACTGAAACAAAACAATTAACAAAGTATAAGGCAAGAAAGTGCTACAAAAACAAGAAATAAGTTTAAAAAAAAGAGAAGGCATACCGAAGCCAGAGATTGGGCTCCCATGAGCTTAATCCTCTCAAGGTCAGGGGTGGCCACCACATCAGTAAAGTCCTTTGGAGTCACGCTATGGTAGGACCAATCCCAAGCATGCTTCGTGGAACCAACCACGGTATCCCCTCGGCGGAATCCCCAGAGAGGCTGAAAGGCGCCTGTAGCAGCAGCAGCAGGGGCAGCAGCAGTGATAGGAGCATTATGGCCCTCGGCTCCTTCAGTTGAAGCCTCCCCCATAGGCTCCTTGTGCTTTCTCAAGAAGATAGGCTCTGTCGCCTTTCCTCGGGTGTCTAGGCCGGCTAACCGAGCTTTCTTCATCCTAGCTGTTTCCTCGACCAAGGGGACATTGTCCTCGTTAATCTCCTTAGCAGCTGAAACAAAGCAAAAGACAAAATAAGTGATGTTAATAATGCGTGAAATAAAGAAAAATTGAGGAGGGAAGAGAAATACCCTGTTGAGAAACAGAGGATAGTCCCACATGAATCAGGGAAAACTCTTCTAAAAGAGTCCAGCTGGTGGTGGTGCCATCATCCTGAGTGAACCCATTGTAAATGATAGTTTCTTCAGGAGTTAAGTGAATGGATTTGAGGCTACCATCACTGACCTTCCCGAAGGAAGATCGAAAGAGCGTGCCCCAGTCGCCATTCTCCCAACGTAACCCAACGAAACTATTCCTCCAATTTGGATTATTATCAGGAATAGAGGCGCTATTAAAGATATGTTTGCTTTTGGGCCTTTGTTTGACATAAACCCAGCCACAAATATTGGAAGAACTATTGTAACATTGAAAGACTTTCCTAAAAACGGCTACAGAAAGAGGAAAGCCCTCCCTAAGACAACAAACCATAAAACATAGAATATTCCTCCAGGCATTTGGAGGAAGCTGACACGGGTTGATTTGTAAGTCAGCCAAAAGATGAGGGATAAAAGGATGGAAAGGGAACCTAAGCCCAGCATTAAGGGCGTCGGTGTAGATGAAGAGAGTATCAGGCCTCCAGTGGCAAGTACGGTCACCACCAGAGACTGGAACTAGTCTAAAGGGGGGAGGGACGTTATAACGAGCATTTAGTTTATTGAAATCTATGTTATGCCAAGTATTACAGTGATTAAAGGAGTCGAGATGTGCAGTGGAAGGATATTCATCCCCCCTAGTGTTAATCATATCGATCAAAGACATATACGAAGAACGAATATCGATATCCTTACCTTGTTTTGAAGCCGAGGCTATCTTTGCCGCCCTCTCGGAATTCTTGTCAGCCATTAGAAAGCTAGAAAAAGCCTGAAGGAGAGGTTGGAAAACTAAAGGAGGGATTTGAGAGAGGAAAGGCTAGAAAGTTGGAGGAAGGATGAGAAGAAATTTGTTGGATGATTGAAGAAATGAAATGAGAGGTGTGAGGAATCACACTCTCATCCCACCTCTTTATAGCCAAGAAGAAGGGGATTTGGGCCTCAAAAAAGCCCATATGGGCCCAAAAATGGAAGGATCTGGAATGTTCCAGAATATTTTAGAAAAGTCTTAGAAAAGTCTTAGAAAAATATGGAAAAATCTGGAATGATATGGAAGATTCCAGAATATTCTGGAAGTCAGGCTTAAGAGTTCAAGCCCAACCCAAGTTTGAACGGGCTTTGGAATTAAAGCATGATAGAGGCCCAGTCCAAGAAAGCCCAGAAAGAGGGCCCAATTAGTTGACAAATAAGGCCCAGATTTCAGAAATAGGCCTATGAAGCCCAGTAAGAGGATAAGCCCAGTTAAAATGAGCTCAAAAGAATACAGCCCAGGATAAGGGCCCAAATCATAGAAATATGCAAGAAATTAATAGATTACAGACCAATTCGACCAGGAAACACAAAGGAATCCTGATCAAAACTCCTGAGGTCGAAATCTTGTCGATCAGGGCTGAAAAATAAGCTTAATTCGACCTGAATTGAGACTCATTCGACTAGAAATCAACTGAAAACCCTGGTCGAAACAATCCTGCTCGAAATAGCTTCGACCAAGGCAAGAAAGGCGGCTAATTCGGTCAAAACAAAGAATTCTGACCTCAAACCTTGACCAAAAAATTTTCTGGTCGAAAAAGGGAAAATAGCTGTTTTATTCGATCAAGAATGGCAGAATGTTTTTGACCCGGTCGACCAGGAAACCAAATAAAATCCTGGTCGAATGAGCCCTGCCCGAATTTGCATCGACCTGGGCAACAAATGAAGGTTAATTCGGTCAAAAAGCAGGACTCCTGACCGAAAGGGACAAAAATCCTGGTCGAAAAATTTCTGGTCGAAAATTGTTAAAAAAAAAAAAAAAAAAAAAAAAAAAATGGAAGGGGTGAAAATCCTGGCCGAAATTCGACCAGGATTCCTGATCGAATAGAACCTGCTCGAAATTCAATCGACCAGGGCATACTGAAGGTTAATTCGACCAGGATCCTGGCCGAATGGATTCCTGGTCGAAATCTGCATTAAAAAAAAAAAAAAAAAAAAGAGAGAGAAGGAAGAAAAATCCTGGAAAATAAAAAATAATAATAATAATAATAATAATAAGGAAATTCCTTAAATAATTTCTGAAAAATATTAATATTTTCAGAAATAAGGAATAAATCCAGAAAAATTAGGATAAATCCCAGAAATTAAGGGAAAAATCCAGAAAAATTAGGATAAATCCCAGAAATTAAGGGAAAAATCCAGAAAATTAGGATAAATCCCAGAAATTAAGGGAAAAATCCAGAAAATTAGGATAAATCCCAGAAATTAAGGGAAAAATCCAGAAAATTAGGATAAATCCCAGAAATTAAGGGAAAAATCCAGAAAAATTAGGATAAATCCCAGAAATTAAGGGAAAAATCCAGAAAAATTAGGATAAATCCCAGAAATTAAGGGAAAAATCCAGAAAAATTAGAATAAATCCCAGAAATTAAGGGAAAAATCCCAGAAAATTAGGGAAAAATTCCTGGAAATTAAGATAATTTCTGAATAAAAGGAAGATTCATTGTAAATGTGTAGGTCGCTCCACACTTTACGCAAAAACAAAACCCTGAAAGGGAACGAATAACTTCTGCGAAACCGAATCAATGTTTCCCAAAAGTTGGGGGGCAAATGATAGGGATAAATAAGTCTTGATTTTATAGTTAATGGGCTGATAGGCCCAATAATAAGATGTATAATATTCAGACCAGAAAGGTTAAGTCTGACGGACCAGATCAGGCCTGGTGGAATAAAAAAGGCCCAAAAAGCCCTGATTATTAATTAATTTCGTAATTAATTAATAAGGGAGAAATCAGATGTTGAAAAGAGTCCCGATGAGGATATAAATCCTTAGAGATTAGCCTCAAGGGGACCTAAAAGGATAAGGAATCAGCTTCCTACTTCCTAGGACTCCTAAGTCTATCCTAATTCAGAGGCTTATCCACCAAGTCTCCTATACCAAGTCCAATTCAAGGACTCCTACATCTATATAAGGGGTCTCACCCCCACCAATCAGAACTACGTTTTTTGACTTGATCCTTGGCAATCAGCAAGGTACGTAGGCATCTTGTTAAGACAGATTGAGTCACGAAACACAAGAGCAGTCAAATCGAGCCTCGAAGCTCACGTTCCTTAGTATTAAATACAGCAATTATATATAGTAGTTTTAATCTATAACAGTTTCCTATGGTGCTGGCAATGTAGGAAAATCACCGGGATATGGCAATATAATCATTGGAAATGTCATCATCTCAAATGTAGCTCTGGTGGAAGGACTAAAACACAATCGGTTGAGCATCAATCAAATTACTAACAGAGGAAACTATGTTGTATTTTATGATACTCACTGTGAAGTAGTTTATAAAGTCACAAAGAAGATTGTTTTCAAATATTACAGACATGGTAACATCTATGAAGCCAAACTTTATGCAAATACTGATGGTCCTGAAACTTGTTTGGTAAGCAACGCATTAGTAGATAAAATTTGGAATTGGCACAAGAAACTTTCTCACCTCAACTACAATAATCTCAATGAACTGGTGAAGAAATATTTGGTAAAAGGTCTACCAAACATGTACTACTCCCCTGATGGCTTATGTGATGCATATCAACAAGTTTGTTAGGTCCAAAAGGTATATACAGGGGGGTGTAAATGTACGTTCTTCGTTTTCTAATATCAATTGCATCGGAATATCAAAACTAAAACAAATTGAACATACAAGGAGATTATGGGTAAATATTTTGACGGCCTCAACCCCAGGGTCAGGAATTAACGTCATCAATAACAATAATAACAAACATAATATAATCCAAGTTATTAATAATACATAACCATGACCCCTTTACCAAGACCTTTTCCAGGTTTAAGTATGATTTAGGTTACAACTACTACAAAACCAACTTATAACAAACCATCCTGACGCAACTAACTTAACACAACAACTCAACAGACCATCTTTGGTCCAACACAACTACCTCAGAGGAGCCTGGTATGGATGGAACTGGAACACTGCCCTTACTATGATGAAAGAATCTTCTAAGCATATGCAATACATATATACAAAATATTCTGCAAGGGTGAGCAATCAATTGCTCAGCAGTACCACTATATGTATAACAAGTAAAATGATTTAAAGTAAAGCAGTTATAGGAACAGAATTCATAACTCAATTGAAAACAAGTAAAACATGTATAAACTGGATTTCAAAACTAGCATGCTCTGTAAAACAAAATCAACAGTCGGGTGTTGTGCATAAATACCAGAGTTTAATTTTAGCATGCTATTTTTATTTCCAATACCACTGTTCCATTATAGGAACTCTAAAACCATCTGCCTCGTTACGGGGACCACAAAACCATTCATTCCGTTATAGGAACCACAAAGCTATTTATTCCATTACAGGAACCACAATCATAATCAGATATGTATTGGATGTTATCTAGGGACGGCTGATCAGGCCTCCACACAAATTATCTAGGATAGTTGGCCAGGCTATCACACAAATTGTCTAGGAAAGCTGATCGGGCTTTCACACAAATTAACTGGATCCACAGAGACTAGCTAGGTTTCTGATTAACTATGCTGGACTAATCGGTGAAAATAGGGTGCACAACCGAATTAGCAACTTACGCAACATCATCCAATATATGATTACTTTTATCCAGTTTTCAAAATCACTTTTACTTATCTCTTGTTAAAAACCATTATGTCACAACACACCATTCAAAACTTCGTTTCATTTTAATCACTTTTTAGAGACAGGTACTTTCAGAAGTTACTTGTCCCCAAAAACATATTTAAACAACATTTCCAAATACAGGGGATACGTAACTTAAAACATTTATGTTCCCGTTTGAAAATAAAACAACATTTCATTCATATATACTGAACCATAAGAGTATGGTCAGGGTACTTTCCTTGCAGAGCTTACAGCTACCACTGATGCTCAATTTTATCGCCTTACTATCAGACTATACTGGACCCGACTTTGACACTCAGGTCCTTCGCTTAGAACCTTGCTGAGCTTGTCGACTGATCACTAGATTATCTTTAGTCCAACATCAATTCTCGAGTCCTTCGACTAGTACCTACATAGTTGAACTACTCTAGGTTAGACATTCGATTATGCTTGACATATCTTCGCTAACGAACCTACCCATTCGATAACAATCCTGACTCGTACATTTTTGAATTATAATAATTTACATAATAATTAAGGTTCATATATTCACAACTCGGTTTGATAATCACTTTCGAAATATATATACACTCGTTGCTTCGGAAATCAGGGTTGTTAACTAATATACCACATATTTGATCATGACACAAAAGTAAATCTCGCAAAATATTATAATTATATAGTTATATATGTCTGACTGGTAGTCCCGATAATCACATGATATATCCCCGCATTTTCGAAAAAAAAAAATTTCCGGAAAAATCGGGCGGCACCTCCTCTATTTGTCGGCCTACCCGTCGAAACATAATCAACGTCTTAATCAATAAACAACTCAACAATTAATCCAACAATCACAATTCACCATCCAAAATACGTGCTCGACTTCGATATAAAATAACTAATTTTCGTTCAAAATTAATTTTACGAATTAAATTAATGTTTTAAAATTTTTAGGACTCAGAATTAATTCATCACGTTCCATCGTCGGCTCGCCGTGGCTCATCGCCGACGGCGGCAAAAATTCGGGGGTGCCCAATTATTACGGGTTTCGAACACAAATTTCTGCCGATTAAACTTTTATAATTATCAAAAATAAAATTCAAAAATCATGTATATTTCATCGAATTTTATTCTTAGAAAATTAAAAATAAATACTTCGAATTCACCCAAGAAACTGGAGAATCAAATCGCAGCAAGATAATCGATAGCCATAAAACCTCACAACAATCTCACTGTAATACACGCACGCCACAAAAGTGCAGGCCACCGCGCCGGAAAAGAATCCGGCGGCGGCCGGAAAGAAATAGCAGGGACGACAACATGGCAAGCAAGACCAACGAATTCCATACGCATATATATATAAGCGTACATATACAACAAACTCAACAGAATAAATCTGGGGCATCTTACCAGCGTCGAATGAAAGGAAGAGCAGAGGGGAGTGTCGAGGGAGGGATTAAGAGATTGAGGGGGGTAGCAATACATGGGTACTGCTTTTGTGTATTTTTTTTACTTATTTATTTATTATCTCTTTCTGTAGTAACTAATTACCAACCTCCACGTATCTGTTGCACTACCAAATACTCGACACGTGTCCTGAACCGCCATATACCTCTTTTTGCAGTCCTATTTTGTACCGCACTACGCGCTTTGACGACTAAATACGTGGATGAAAATAATCGGAAAAATTACCAAAATAAATTTAAAACTCTCATAATAATTAAACTAATAAAATAAAATTTTCATAATTTTTAAAGCATTTTTGAAACGTGACTCGTACCCGCATTTAACGATTAAACGAACCAACGTGCGGGTGAATTTATTCCCAAAAATTTCCAAAATAATTTTAAAATTCACGGAATAATCCAAACTTACTGAAATATAAGTTTCATAATTTTTGAGATATCCTGGAATTTAATACTGAATTTACACTTAAATGTACTCAGAAAATCATTTAGAGATAAATAATTAATGAAATATTGATTTCTAAATTTAATAAGATCCCAAAAATAATTATTGAAATTATAAAGCCATAAAAACAATTTTATAGACAATTCAAATATTTATATATTTTCTGTAACCCAATAACCACATACAAATAATAACAAAGCATCACACAGTTGATAGGACCGATGCACATGTCTTATTTACTTAATTATTTAACAATTACATTATTTAATAATATCAAAATATACGAGTCGTTATATCCTTCCCCCTTGAAAAGATTCTGTCCTCAGAATCTTAACTAGTTAACAATTGAGGATATTTGTCAAACATATATGACTCTAATTCTCAATTATACTTTCTTATTCAAAGATTTCACTAAATACTTTATTTATATGAATAAACTCATTCCTAAGGACTCGCTCTTAACGATCTAGGATTTGGATCGATCATTCCACACAGAACAAATTTGGAAGAGAGCCCATTGGCTCCTAATCAATGACTTGGTTCGAATCAGAAACATATCGCTTTAACATTGACACGTGCAACACACTATAAATTTACTGCAACTGCGGCGGCAATACTAACTCATGAGCATCTTCATCTATCTTCCTCGATACATTGAACGGTTCCATATATTTAGGACTTAACTCGCCCCTTCTAATAAAACCTAACCAATCTCTTCCAAGGTGAAACTTTTGTCAATACCAACTATTCTATTTCTATATCCATACTCTTTCGATGCAATCCGCCTTCTTTCTTTGTCTATCCCGAGCTGTTTTAACTCTTTTCCAAATCAACACCATTACGTCCTTGGTGTGCTAAATTAACTCAGGCCTAAAAACTTATTTCCCCCCACTTCATCTTGATAAAGTGGGGACCTACACTTAAGTCAATAAAAGGCTTCGTAATGTGGCATTTTAATGCTTGCATAATAATTATTGTTACAGGAGAACTCTATTAACGACAAATGACCAAACCAGTTTTTGATATGTTCCCAGACTGAATCTTAAGTCAACCATCGAGAAATATCATGCTCCTTAAATTAGGTCACATAAGTAATCAGTTTTAAATAGGGGTTACTTATTTTATTCATCATCTTGTTAAACTTCCGATAATCAGCACATAATCTCATAATTTTCTCCCCCCAATAACATCACTGGTACATCCCATGGATATATATCAGGCATGATCACCTCCCCTTTTTAATAACTTCTGCGGTTACTTAACTAATTTTTTCATTTCCACTAGCCTCTGGAGAGACTCCAGGGCATTCATTCGCTACTCGAACTGCTTCCAGCTTAAGTACTTTCTTCTTCGTATATCTACATATGGTGGATCAATATTATATCCTTGGTTTATTACTCCTTTTCTCGTATAATTAGAAGAACTCCTTATCTTGCTTCTGCCCTTAGGAACTTACCTTATTATTGGCTTCCGTACACTTTTACAATTCGCTTCTTCTAGAAATCACTCCTTACCTTACGATAGGACAACCACCCTGTTCCTAAAATCATATCGGACTCTTCTAGCTCGAAGGGTGTCAGATCAATTGAAAAGAATATTCATGGATTCTAGTTGACGGTTAAAACAGAAGTGACTCACTGAAAGTCCATCATGATTGACCACTCTTATGGTTAAAGGCCCGGCTAATTCTTCTAATATCAAATTCGTTTTACTCACATATTTCTTTGATATAAACAACTTAGACGTTCTGAACCAATTAAAACTTTAACAGGTATGGAGTTTAGAGAGAATGCACCTGTAACTACGTCTAAATCCTAGACGCTCGATCTCTTGGTTACTTTGAAAGTTTTGCCTCTAGTTGTGCTGGACGTTGGCCCTTGGGTTATAGTATCTTGGGTAGCTGTTCCACAACTCCTTGCAATATGCCCAACTTTCCCACAATTGTAACACGTAACTCTTGGATTTTATGGATTGAATTCCGATGCATAATGACCGTTATGACCACATTTGAAACATTAAACATTCTTTTTGCATGAACCATTGTGTCTCCTGTCAAAGAACTTGCAATCCACTGCTGACTTGGCTGACTGGGCTGGAGTGGAAGCAACTGAAGTGGCACTAGACCTGGCCTGAGAGAAACTCTGTCTCCGGAATTTTTTACTTTTGTTTCGACCAAACCGATTCTGCAACTCCTGACTGGATTCTCCTTGGTCTGCCTCACCTATAACACCTTCAGACTTCTTTTTCTTATCACCCTTTTCCTTAACAGCCAACTTCTGATGACTTTCCATTACTAGGGCAGCCTGAACTACGAAAGAGTATGTCTTGAGTTGCAAAGCCACAAGTCCTCTATGAATTTCAGGTTTCAGCCCTTGTTGAAACCTCCTTGCCTTCCGGGTCTCCATACTTACATATTCAGGAACTAATCAGGCCAATTCTGTAAACTTAGCCTCATACTCCAACATACTTCTTTTACCTTGTTTCAGTTCTAGAAACTCGACTTCCCACTGATTCTGTAATAACCCCAAAATTTTGGACTTTTTTGTTACCCTTATGAATAGTGATTTTGCTGATTATGCTGAATAAGAAAACCTTTCATGACACACTGTGTAGGGGTTCTTTTATTGATATTCTGAGATCTTATTAGTACTCTATATGGTATATAAGTGTATGTAAAGATCGTCAGAATCCAAATTCAAACACTTTGATTTTTCCCGAAAACCCACCAGATACAGAAAGAATTAAGTATAAGGTAACATGATTAAAAGGATTTTAATTCAAGGATTATAAGAGAGGATCATAAAAGGAATATAAAATATTGAGAAAGGTTTAAGGGAACCTAAGTAATGAGATCCCGGGTATGATCCCTCAAACGATAAACGAGAACGAAAGTTAAGCGAACCGTAAAACAGATCAACGATCATTAGCCAAGTAATTAGGAGTTAATCAAAGAGGTTAGTGGATGATGATGTCATCACACCAACAAGAAGAAGACAAGTGTGGGAAGATAACATAAGCATGGTGACTTAAGCATGACAAAAAAGAGGGATTGGTTGGTTGATTGTGAACCATTCATTCTTTACCATGGTAAAAAGTTAATTAACAAACAAAAGGATATCAACCAAGCCAAGCAAATTATAACACAAAAATTGACTTCTCATTTCCAAGCAAGAAGCTCTCGGCTTCTTCACCATTTTTAAAGAAAAGAAAATCCAAATTCAAGTTCCAAGCATTGTTAATTTGTGAGGTAATTATCCAAGGTTCCTTATGCATAGATATAGCTATCCTATGAATCTAAGCTTCCATTTCCTTCACAATCTCTTCCAATAATTCATGGAAGAAAAGGGTGAATAGTGTTTTCAAGATCTTAAAATTTTGATCTTGTGTTTTTGTTTAGATATAGCTTTGGTAAGGATTTTCAAGGGTGATTCTAAGCTCCTTAGTTACTTTTACTCACCAAGGAAGGTATAATCTCATACCCTAGCCCTACTTTTGTATATTTAGAGTTTTTATGTTTGGTATGGTTCATGAGAAGCATGATTCTTGTATACTTAGAGTGTGGTTGGATTTGTAATGAGTTTGAAGTTGTAAATCTTGATTATTGGTTAACGAACTTAAGTATAGCTTTTAGTTCATGATTGAGAGTAGTATAAGTTAGAAATCTTGAGATGTTGGGGCTGTTGTAGTAAAGTATGGATGGAGTTTGGTTATAGTAATGATTGTTGGTTGATTTGTGGATTGATTGGAGTGGTATAAATCTGGTAATTGCGTAAACATAGCCGTCGTAATGCCCGATTTACCTTAGACTGTTTTTGTTCTTAACTTTAGGACCCGTGAACTTACTGTTAGATTCTGACCATTGCCATGTTTAGATATTTCATGTTACGAGCTTCGTTTTGATATGTGGTTCGCTTGAATCCGATGTACGTTTTAGGAGAAACGACCGTTTTAAGTAACGGCGTTTCGCGATCGAACCATTTCCCCTCGCCTTACTTTGAAACCTTGGTTAAGGCTCTTAAATGACTAATTGGAGTATGAAACAGTTGGTAGGGTACTTGCGAAAGAATCGCCTTAAAATTCTTAATGGTTAAATTATTAAAAATGGTGGAGCCGAGGGTACTCGAACGACTTATGTGATTCGTTAAACATAAGAAGTGACCATAAGCGAACGTCGGGGTTCAATTGGTTAAAGTCTAGTTTCTTAAGGGACCGGGGTTTAATTCTGACTTATGTTATTGTTCATAGGTTATCGGACCCACTCTAAGCTTAAGTCTATCCGGGAACACTCAGGCAAGTTTTCTACCCGTTATACTGTTGTTGTGATGTATATATGTATATGCATTATCTTGTGATAGATGCATGATTGTTATTAGCAAATCTTGCGATATATTGGAGCATGCTGATATAGTTTATATGCATGACTGTTTCGTAATCTTGATATCTAATTGTTGATTAAATACTTATAAACTGCATAATACCTATGCTAGAGATAAGCAGTAGTTGCGTATACCCTTAGTATAGGGGACCCAAAGGTGAACGTTTTCTAAACCGGGAGTCGATGTTCCCGAGTATATTATATATATATATATATATATTTATATATATATATATATAGTTTTCAAAACTATTAATCGAATAAGGTTTATTCGATAACTTTATTTTATTTAATGAATATTATTTTGAATATTCATTCGAGGACTTATGACTCCGCTTATTTTATTTAATGAATATTATTTTGAATATTCATTCGAGGACTTATGACTCCGCTTATTTTATTTAATGAATATTATTTTGAATATTCATTCGAAGACTTATGACTCCGCTTATTTTATTAAATAATATTCTTTATTTTATTAAAGAATAATGTTTCGATAATCAAACTTATTTTTGATTATTCAAATAAAGATCGTATTTTCGTATAAGTATATCTTTGGTTATTTAATATTCATTTCAAGTATGAGTTTTAAAACTTCTACTTCAATTATTTTTATAAAGATTATTCTTATGGTAATATTATTTAAATAATAATATTCAGATATTTTCTAATACATTGGGACTGATTTATTTTATTATATCAGCATTACTTCAAACATTCTTAAAAATGTTTTCGAGTTTTCAAAATGATTTTTAAAAGTTAGGGCGGATCCCAAAACTCATTTTTATATTTAAGATCCTCCTTTCGAAGGGGATTTAAATACTCACTCAAAACCTGAGGGATCCCGCTCTGTGGTGTATTTTACATTCACAACGAGGTTGATGTTTTGAGAAAACAGTTTGATTACTTGCCCAATGTCCGAGAAGTAAGCCCATCTAATTGAGTCGGCATAAGCGGCGGGCCGGGGTACGGTCTATCAAAGTGTAAGTGGCTGGGTGGCAGTCCATCAACGCGTAAGAGGCCGGGTGGCGGTCCAGCACAAGGTCCTAATGTAGCCAGGGTGATGACCGGTGGGGGATTCATCCATCTACTAGTAGAAAAGGTTACTTATTGGTATCTTTACCTGATCAGTAAGATATCAGGTTTATGCCAAGGTTTTCTCCTTTCCAAATTCATAGGATATTACAACTCTGTTTATAATTTTCATAACAGAGGTTTTAAGGAGTGTATGAAATGAATATATATATATAGGTGTATATATATATCGGGACTTAATGAAGTATCTCGTAACTTCATTATTTATAATGATATTTCAAGGATTAAATCTATTCAAATCTTATCTTGTAGTCTCATCAATGTGATGAACTTTTGAAACAGATTATACCTTGAACGGTGGTAGTTCAAGTAGTATTCGGAAAAGATATAAGTATATTAGAGTATCTCGTAACTTCACCTTTTCAACTTATATCTGGTTAATGATTATCTTATGCATGACAAAGATTTTCAGAAAAATGTTGAGACAAGGTTAGATATATGAGATCACCTTGCAACGATATTTTTTTATATACAGTTATAAACTGGAACTCTATGTATATTATACATGGCAGAGGATTTCAAGATTTTGAAAAGTATATATACATATATACTAAATATTTTGCGACTTGGTCGCATTAAGAGATCAAACTTGGTTCATTTTTACTTGACCAAGACTTTCATGAGTACTATGAGGATGCTCACATATTGTAAATCATTATACATATTATTTTGGTGGGCTTGTTGCTCACCCTTACTTTCTTCTTTCATCACACAACAATAGATAGACAAGATGAACAGGACCAAGCTCCCAATTCGTGAGCGGATAGGAAACGTTCTGCAGTTTCCTATAGGCGTTGATGTCGTTGTAGCTGAGGTAGGAACTACCAATAGGCTAGGCTTTCCACTTTTGATAAACCAGACTTATGCATACTTATGAATTATAATAATGGAAAATAATATGTAAATTTATTCAGAAACCCTTTTGAGGTGTAATGGCTTATAATTATGGAATAAAATGACTTGTGTTATTTTTGGATATTCATCTCTGAGACTATAACTTATGGTGTGTGTGTATATTGTGGGGTCACAGTACACAGTAGTTGGTTCATTATTAAGATTATGTATTAATAAGGGAAATGGAACTCGTGACAACCCGGATCCCCGACCCCGGATTTGGGGGTGTTACAGAAATGGTATCAGAGCTAAGTGTTATAAACTTCAGAGATGATGTGGTGTTAAGATAATAAGTTCACTAAGATAATAAGAACTCTTTCCAAGTTCATAGTCGGGCTACCTAACGTAGTACTGACAGTTAAAACCCTTATGGGAACCCTTATAAATATCGTGATAGAAGCGTAGTTCGTTATCGTATATGGTAGCGGGACTCCGAACCCTGAGGTTGAGGAGCAACAGCGCGATGATGTTTTATTACTTATTGGAGATCAGATTGTGGATCCGATAGAACGTCCTAATGAGGGACCGAATGATGTTCATATTGAGGATGTAGCGGTTGAGGATGTTGTCCTAGAAGGGATTGTTGCTGAGTAGGATCCCGTGGAGGATCTTGACAAGAATGAATAAAGGACCATTGATGAATTGATAACCATAGTTAGGGAAACTATCAGAGGTAGGATTGGCCGATCACTATCGGAGGTTCGTTCAAGTTTGTAAAGATAGTAGCCCCTTTAACGCGGCTACTCGTAAGACTGAGAAGTTCGAATGGATAGAGAAATGTGAGAACAGCTTTTATGAACTGAAGCAAAGGTTGGTGACGACCCCTATGTTGGTGTTGCCGGATGGAAAATGAGATATTTTTTTTATTTGTAGTAATGCTTCGTATAAGGAATTAGGGTGCTTCTTATACAGCACAACAAGGTAATCGCGTACCCGTCAAAATAATTAAGGGAATATAAAATTTGATATCCCCACCCATGAGCTTGGGCTCGTGGCAATAGTTTTGCCCTAATGATTGGAGGCACTACTTGTATGGAGAGAAGTGCGAGATTTACACAAGCCATGAGTGCTCTAGTACATTTTAACGCAGAAAGAGCTCAACATGTGCCAGAGGAGGTGGTTAGAGCTAAGCAAAGTTTACGATTATGAGATTCCTTATCATCCAGGGAAAGCCAAAATGGTGGCTAATGCCCTTAGTAGGAAGGAGAGACTCAATATGATAATGTCCTCGGAAGAGTAGATAAAAGATTTCGAGAAAATGGAAATAGAAGTGAAGGTAACCGGAGCCGGTACCGAAAAGCTATTTGAGATTGTAATACAGCCCGAATTATTGAAAAAGATCATATTGTGCCAAGAAAAATTGATGAATGAAGGCAGAGAGCCAATGACTGGAGAAGAGATTAATACCGAGAAAGATGATAAGGGAATAATGAGGTGTTTCTACAGAATTTGGGTTCCAAATGTTCAAGAGCTTAAAGATGAAGATCTTAGATGAAAGCTAGTTTAAGGAATAAGATTTAGAGCAAAACCTGAACGTGATAGTCAGGGAGGTCACCATCAAGATAGAAGGAACCCATTACATAATAAAGTGGAAAATGAGGATTTAAAACTTGTAGGATGACCCCGATAATGGGGAGGAGGAGGGAACGTTCAGACTAAGGAAACAGAAGTCGAGTAAGGAAAGGAGACCCGAGAAAGTACTCCTATACGACAATTCATGGACCTGTCTAAAAAGAACTTAGACTATTATCCCCAAGCACCACCCTGAGGAGACAGTGCGGTGGGAAATTCTTTCAGGACCTTTAAGTCGCTAAGCTCTCAGAGTTCTAAGAAACAAGCAAACCCAGTAGAGGTGAGAGCCTGGCTAAAGGAAATATAGGAATCATTTGAGATTCTAAATGATGGACGAATGACAAAAGACTATTTTTGTCACTTACCCTCCTAAGAGAGAGGCCACCCGCTGGTGAAAGACCAAGAAAGGCACGGAGCCAGAGGTTAGAATAAACTGATTAAAGTTCAGTCAATTGTTTTCGAGAAAGTACTTCCCAAGGTTATAGAGATAGTGTAAAAGCTTTAGAGCCAGAACAAAGGCGGACAAGTATGATGAATCATGAATCTAGGTTGTGAAAGTCGTCAAGGTTCATCTGAAGGACACGAATCCAGAATGACGGGATGTTTGAAATCAATGCTTATGTTATGATGGTTCATGTAATGGTTGTAATGGAAACGAAAATAAAAGACTGAAAAGGAATTGAGTATAAAGGGATATAAAGGAAATAGAATTGAGAAGTGATAAGGGAGTTAGGTATGGGAAACCCTAAGAAACCCTTGCAATAAATATAGAAAAGTGTGTCATCATCAGCGCGATGGTGACTGATCATGAGATAAATTCAAGGTTTGAAGGCGTAAGCGATACATATAGTTAATTCCCTTGAAGTTGATAGTATTCGATGAAAATTTGAGATTGATCGATTGATTAATAAGGAAACACGGATGGACTGAGGAGATAAGAAAGTAAGAAATTAGTAAAATTGGATGAAGGAAGTGACCTTCAAGAATGTGAAGTGTAAGTAACGCATGTGAATTGATACCCAAAAAGGGGAGACACCAAGTATAGAAGATATCTCAACATTGAGATGACTGTTGAGATAAACACCAAAAGTAAATGAGGATTTAGTAAAGAGAAGTTCACGTTGAACACGACCAATATCTTCTAGAACATCCCTGTTATCATTACTGAATCAGGAAAGAAATGTAGATAACCGTTGTTATCTTTTGGAGGCCATATTGATTGACCTCATTTTGAATATAGATGTTATTGTGAAATTAGGCACATATTATCGAGATGGGAATGATTGAATAAGATACCCTTATCAGGGATATATGACTTGATTTATCCATGTAAGGATGCGAGTACCTTTTTAAAGGTGGAATTAAGGACATAACCTTAATAGCTTGAGATGAACCATGGGGGATGCATAAAGGATGGCATTTCACCCTTAAGAGGGACATTATGAGTTTGGGTAGTATGGAACGAAGGACTAAGGTAACAACAACCTTTAAGGATCAGTAGAGAAATTTTTCAGAAGTACATAGACAATGGTTCTAGTATTAGTAAATGGTATTTTGATATGCCCTGTATCTAGGGACTACAGGAGGAACGATTCAAGGATAATCTTAGAGGTTTTACAAGGAAAAAGGTAATATTCAAAGTTCTCAAGAATAGAAATTTTGATAAAGGAAATTTGACGTAATTACAATAATGCCAAGTGGGGCACGTGTTAAACCACGAGAAAGTATGAATCGAACCAGTAAAGGTCGAAATTGTTCAAGGCAATTAGGACCTAAGATAAAAGATGTCCTAAGTATGATCGAGAGTCAGTCATGGCAATGAGTAACCTCTAAAGACTGAGGCAATAACTTATGGAAAAATGGTGTTTTTTTTTACTCCTCAGATTTTAAGGAAAACATCTTCACACAAGCAGTGATTGGAAATGAGGTAGAAAATTTAGTTGGAGATCATTCAAATGACATTGATTGTAAGGAAATTTTACTATCAGGAAAGGCCAAAGAGGTGGCCGACACTTTAAGTGTAAGAGGGCAATCATAGGCGCTCGTGCCAGAGGAATACAGTGATGATGGTTGAAGCTGTAAAGGTTGTATTATGGTTTGGAAGATTGCCATTCCTTCTGATGACTGTACAATACCCAATCGTAATAGTAGTTTGGTAAAGGTTTAATTCGTGTAATCTCCATGAGAGAACTATCTATCTTAGATGGTACTATCTTGAGATAAGCTAGGACCATGTTTCAAAAAGGACTAAATGAACCTTTGAGATTCATGTCTCCTAATAAAGACATATTAAAAGAATGGTATTAACCTGCTATCGTTTCTTTGATTGAAGCTCTTCTGTAATTTTATCTGCTTCATGTCATGAATGTACGTCAAGATCTAGAGTGTTCTTCATGAATCATGAATGGTAATTATGTTAACTCCTTAAAAGATTTTGATACAGCAGATATGGACTACGTATGATTAAATATTAAGATTTCGAGGAACAGTAGGTTAATGGTGGACCATAATAATGCATGAATGATTCTGCGAGTAATGAGCCGATTACAGCCATGAGAGTTGTATTGGAATGGATGTTGAGATTGAGTACCCCTAATGGGGTCGTGGTGATGTATAAGTTATCATTGATAGACTAATTAAGTCGATTATCTACCTATTGAATACTTATTCCTTCTTATGAATAGAGAGTCGTATTACTATACGAGGAAGGTTGCGATGCAAGCATAGAATTCTAATAATGATAATGTCTAGAATGAAATCCCAGATTCGATTTTCGATGTCGAGGGAGTTTCAAAGGTGATTGTGTATAAGCTCGAGCAAGAGCATGGGTCCATAGAATAATGGACAGAATAGCAAAAATATTTAGGCAGGTGAAATGCGATGCTATTATACTTGATGTTGATTTATATACATATATGTTTTGTTCTCCTATGATAAACCTCTATAGTTCAGAGGTAGATTCGAAGCCAGATATTTTGTGGCAGTATATTTTTTTTATATATACAATTCTCTTCAATTCGTTCTTTTCTCTCCTTTTCATTTCATGTAAGCTGAGAAGAACTACCCTTCCAGAAGGGGAGGTATTGCCGAATGACTATCTATCAGTGTGATAGAAGCCTAGTAGGATACCACATGTTGTTTAATTGCTTTTCAAGTACTAAAGGCTGGCCACCTTCTGTACTAACTATGCGATATAACAAGTGTTCATGATCATAGTGATCTTTCAATAAATTCTTTTACTTCTATACAATGGATCAAGCTTTCAAAGATGGAAGCAGCTAGAAAGGAAGTAGTATCAGTGCGGTGGTATTCCGAATCTAACGCGTTCGTGATACAAAGGTTGACACAGTTATTAAAAGGTTATAGAATGCTAACGAGCAAAAGTGTAACCAATATAGTATTATGTACGGAAGATAGTAATGACTACGAACAAGAAAAGAAGGAGTATTGAGAAAAAAAAGCTATAGTGCTAGAAGCTATTATGAGAGTCTGTGAAATAGACTTGAAAGAATTTGGAATGATCATTTATCGCGGATTGAGTTTTCTTACGACAATAGATCGTATGTCATTATCGAGATGTCGCCTTATGAGATCCTTGAGGGAAGACAATGTCGATCTCCCTTACGCTAGGATGAAGTTGCAGAGCGCAAGATGCTCGGACCAGCAGTGGTCCAAAGGACCAGGGATATAATAGATCTAATCAGAGGACGGATGGTAGTAGCCCAAGATGGACATAAGAAGTATGTTGAGTTGACACGAAAGGACAAAGAGTAGGAAGTAGGGGACCTAGTACTGTTATAGGTATTCCCTTGGAAAGGATTGATGAGGTTCGGAAAGAAAGGAAAGCTAAGTCCACAATTTGTTGGACCCTTGGATATATTAAGACGTATTGGGAAGTTAGCATATGAGCTAGCCCTACCCCCCGAACATGTAGCAAGTTCATAACATGTTCCACATATCAATGTTAAGGAAGTGTAATTCGGATGCCAGACAAATAGGGGCATATAAGCGCATAGACATGCAACCAGACGTAACTTATATGGAGGAACCAGGAAGGGTATAGATTGAAAAGGAACGAGTGCTTAGGAGAAGGGTTATCAAACTAGTCAGAGTTTGATGGTAGAACCACAATGTGGGAAAAATTGACTTGAGAGTTACAAGGAACAATGCTAGAAAAGTACCCCCATTTGTTTTCTATTTGATTCCGGGACGGAATCCTTTTTAAGGTGGGGAGACTGTAATAACCCCAAAATTTTGGACTTTTTTGTAACCCTTATGAATAGTGATTTTGCTGATTATGCTGAATAAGAAAACCTTTCATGCCACACTATGTAGGGGTTCTTTTATTGATATTCTGAGATCTTATTAGTACTCTATATGGTATATAAGTGTATGTAAAGATCGTCAGAATCCAGATTCGAACACTTTGATCTTTCCCGAAAACCCACCAGATACAAAAAGAATTAAGTATAAGGTAACATGATTAAAAGGATTTTAATTCAAGGATTATAAGAGAGGATCATAAAAGGAATATAAAATATTGAGAAAGGTTTAAGGGAACCTAAGTAATGAGATCCCGGGTATGATCCCTCAAACGATAAACGAGAACGAAAGTTAAGTGAACCGTATAACAGATCAGCGATCAATAGCCAAGTAATTAGGAGTTAATCAAAGAGGTTAGTGGATGATGATGTCATCACACCAACAAGAAGAAGACAAGTGTGGGAAGATGACATAAGCATGGTGACTAAAGCATGACAAAAAGGAGGGATTGGTTGGTTGATTGTGAACCATTCATTCTTTACCATGGTAAAAAGTTAATTAACAAACAAAAGGATATCAACCAAGCCAAGCAAATCATAACACAAAAATTGACTTCTCATTTCCAAGCAAGAAGCTCTCGGCTTCTTCACCATTTTCAAAGAAAAGAAAATCCAAATTCAAGTTCCAAGCATTGTTAATTTGTGAGGTAATTATCCAAGGTTCCTTATGCATAGATATAGCTATCCTATGAATTTAAGCTTCCATTTTCTTCACAATCTCTTCCAATAATTCATGGAAGAAGAGGGTAAATAGTTTTTTCAAGATCTTGAAATTTTGATCTTGTGTTTTTGTTTAGATATAGCTTGGTAAGGATTTTCAAGGGTGATTCTAAGCTCCTTAGTTACTTTTACTCACCAAGGAAGGTATAATCTCATAACCTAGCCCTACTTTTGTATATTTAGAGTTTGTATGTTTGGTATGGTTCATGAGAAGCATGATTCTTGTATACTTAGAGTGTGGTTGGATTTGTAATGAGTTTGAAGTTGTAAATCTTGATTATTGGTTAATGAACTTAAGTATAGATTTTAGTTCATGATTGAGAGTAGTATAAATTGGAAATCTTGAGATGTTGGGGATATTGTAGTAAATTATGGATGGATTTTGGTTGTAGTAATTATTGTTGGTTGATTTTTGGATTGATTGGAGTGGTATAAATCTGGTAATCGCGTAAACATAGCTGTTGTAATGCCCGATTTACCTTAGACTATTTTTGTTCTTAACTTCAGGACCCGTGAACTCACTGTTAGATTCTGACCATTGCCATGTTTAGATAGTTCATGTTGCGAGCTTCGTTTTGATATGTGGTTCGTTTGAATCCGATGTACGGTTTAGGAGAAATGACCGTTTTAAGTAACGGCGTTTCGCGAACGAACCATTACCCCTCGCCTTAATTTGAAACCTTGGTTAAGGCCCTTAAATGACTAATTGGAGTATGAAACAATTGTGTAAAGTGGATTAGGCAGTTGGTAGGGTACTCGCAAAAGAATCACCTTAAAATTCTTAATGGTTAAATTATTAAAAATGGTGGAGCCAAGGGTACTCGAACGACTTATGTGATTCGTTAAGCATATAAGTGACCATAAGCGAACGTTAGGGTTCAATTGGTTAAAGTCTAGTTTCTTAAGCGACCGGGGTTTAATTCCGACTTATGTTGTTGTTCATAGGTTATCGGACCCACTCTAAGCTTAAGTCTATCCGGGAACACTCAGGCAAGTTTTCTACCCGTTATACTGTTGTTGTGATGTATATATGTATATGCCTTATCTTGTGATAGATGCATGATTGTTATTAGCAAATCTTGTAATATATTGGAGCATGCTGATATGGTTTATATGCATGCCTGTTTCGTAATCTTGATATCTAATTGTTGATTCAATGCTTATAAACTGCATAATACCTATGCTAGAGATAAGCAGTAGCTGCGTATACCCTTAGTATATGGGACCCAAAGGTGAACATTTTCTAAACCGGGAGTCGATGTTTCCGAGTATATTATATATATATATTTATATATATAGATATAGTTTTCAAAACTATTAATCGAATAAGGTTTATTCGATAACTTTATTTTATTTAATGAATATTATTTTGAATATTCATTCGAGGACTTTTGACTCCGCATATTTTATTTAATGAATATTATTTTGAATATTCATTCGAGGACTTATGAGTCCGCTTATTTTATTTAATGAATATTATTTTGAATATTCATTTGAGGACTTATGACTCCGCTTATTTTATTAAATAATATTCTTTATTTTATTAAAGAATAATGTTTCGATAATCAAACTTATTTCGATTATTCAAATAAAGATCGTACTTTCGTATAAGTATATCTTTGGTTATTTAATATTCATTTCAAGTATGAGTTTTAAAACTTCTACTTCAATTATTTTTATAAAGATTATTCTTTATAGAAATACTATTTAAATAATAATATTCAGATATTTTCTTATATATTGGGACTGATTTATTTTATTAAATCAACATTACTCCAAACATTCTTCAAAATGTTTTCGAGTCTTCAAAATGATTTTTAAAAGTTAGGGCGGATCCCAAAACTCATTTTTATATTTAAGATCCTCCTTTCGAAGGGGATTTAAATACTCGCTCAAAACCTGAGGGATCCGGCTCTGTGGTGTATTTTACATTCGCAACGAGGTTGATGTTTTGAGAAAACAGTTTGATTACTTGCCCAATGTTCGGGAAGTAAGCCCATCTAATTGAGTCGGCATAAGCGATAGGCCGGGGTACGGTCTATCAATGCGTAAGAGGCCGGGTGGCAGTCCATCAACGCGTAAGAGGCCGGGTGGCGGTCCAGCACAAGGTCCTAATGCGGCCAGGGTGATGACCGGTGGGGGATTCATCCATCTACTAGTAGAAAAGGTTACTTATTGGTATCTTTGCCTGATCAGCAAGATATCAGGTTTATGCCAAGGTTTTCTCCTTTCCAAATTCATTGGATATTACAACTCTGTTTATAATTTTCATAACAGAGGTTTTCAAGGAGTGTACGAAATGAATATATATATCGGGACTTAATGAAGTATCTCGTAACTTCATTATTTATAATGATATTTCAAGGATTGAATCTATTCAAATCTTATCTTGTAGTCTCATCTATGTGATGAACTTTTGAAACGGATTATACCTTGAACGGTGGTAGTACAAGTAGTATTCGGAAAATATTTAAGTATATTGGAGTCTCTCGTAACTTCACCTTTTCAACTTATATCTGGTTAATGATTATCTTATGCATGACAAATATTTTCAGAAAAACGTTGAGACAAGGTTAGATATATGAGATCACCTTGCAACAATATTTTTTTATATATAGTTATAAACTGGAACTCTATGTATATTATACATGGCAGAGGATTTCAAGATTTTGAAAAGTATATATACATATATACTAAATATTTTGCGACTTGGTCGCATTAAGTGATCAAACTTGGTTCATTTTTACTTGACCAAGATTTTCATGAGTACTATGAGGATGCTCAAATATTGTAAATCATTATACATATTATTTTGGTGGGCTTGTTGCTCACCCTTTCTTTCTTCTTTCATCACACAACAACAGATAGACAAGATGAACATGACCAAGCTCCCAATTCGTGGGCGGATAGGAGACGTTCTGCAGTTTCCTGTAGGCGTTGATGCCGTTGTAGCTGAGGTAGGAACTACCAATAGGCTAGGCTTTCAACTTTTGATGTACCAGACTTATGCATACTTATGAATTGTAATAATGGAAAAGAATATATAAATTTATTCAGAAACCCTTTTGAGGTGTAATGGCTTATAATTATGGAATAAAATGACTTGTGTTATTTTTGGATATTCATCTCTGAGACTATAACTTGTGGTGTGTGTGTATATTGTGGGGTCACAGTACGCAGTAGTTGGTTGATTATTAAGATTAAGTATTAATAAGGGAAATGGAACTCGTGACAACCCAGATCCTCGACCCCGGATTTAAGGGTGTTACAGATTCCTTAGACAATCGGGAAAATACTTTTCCAAGAACAATTCTGTAAATCTCGTCCAAGAAACAGGGCCTTCTCCTTCCAACGCACGAGTGGATTCCTACCTATAATTTGCTTCATTTTTAATAAAGTAGCTCGCATAATATGTCTTAAGCTCGTCACTTACTTGGGTGAGGGTAAATGCCTTTTCCATATCCTTAAGCCAATTTCTAAAAACAATAGGGTCTACTTCGCCCCTAAACTCTGGGGATTAATAGAATGAAAGGATTTAAAACTAGTATTTTGGTTTGGCTCTCTTTGATGATGTTGTTGCTGCTGAATCTGTTAGATTAACTACAACTGTTGTTGTTGCTGCTGGCGCAACAAGTCTAGAATTTCGTTTATAACTGGACCCTCCGCCAAACTACTACTATTTTCTTTAGACTCTGTAGCTTTCTTGGGTGGCATTTTACTGAAATATAATAGGGAATTTATTCAAAAACATAACAAGGATGTATAACAAAATATCACTGTTCAAACAGTGCACCTGTTTCAGGAAAATGCTGCCCAATCAAAGCACCCATGTCTTTATTCTCAGGATATATTTATAAAAGATATCTAGATTAACCATACTAGCAAAAATAGCAACGATAGTAGTAGCAGAATCAACAACAGTGTAGAAAAAATGGAATATAAAGATACTAAACACTATAGCATGACTTCCCAATCTAACAACCACTGATCAACTTTCCAACACCATTAAAATATAACATTAACAAATTCTATATACGAAAAAGCTGGACGGCTATACCAGTCACCACCCAAAAAGGGTAAACTGGTAAGTCAAGTCAAACTTAAGGGATCACAGACTTGGCTGATGCACTAGTCTGAGTTTCAATCTACCATCCCTCCCAAGGCGATTTCTTATCTCTTACAAATGACCCATCTTTCACGAAGTTAACTTTTCTAAAGCTACAACCTTCAATATAGAATCATGAATCCTCTCTACTATTTCATTTCTGAAGTAGCAACCAGATGTAAAATTTATGTTCCTCCGGACAGTCAACTCTAATTTACTTTCAATAACCAGGACTATCTAATTACAAAAGCTACTGACAATTCATTCCCTAAGAACTTCAAATGAAATTTCAGAATCAAAGAATCAAGGGTACAAGGAGGAAAAGTGAAGAAGACATACATACGACCGAGAGCAACCATACAAGTACGTAAGATGGCCAGTCTTAGTACTGCATAGTGTACAACACATAATTCGGTGGCGTCTCACCAGACCCTTTGTCACACAGACAAACAGTCAAATCATATTTTTTGTCTGCCCTCAGTCAACTGATAGAATCACCGAGGAAGGAAACAATGTTTAGATAGAGAATTCACAAATAGGAAGGGGAAATTTGATTTATGATGAGATCAACAGAACCCTAAGTTGCTTAATTCAAACTTTGACTTTCTTACGGGAAAAATAAGCAACTTATTAGGCCATAGACAATCATCCTGGAAAATAAAATGTGTCTCAAGAAACATGTTTGAGGGTTTAAAATATAACAACAGTACTGATCAACATACTCCATAAAACTTGGCCGACATAGTAGCCTCTGACTTCTGTCCCAACATACAAACTGGACTCACCGAAGTCGCACACTTGTCCAGCAACATCACTTACAATTATTAGGAATAATATGGATATTTTTGTCACTAATACATTAAGGATCCACTCAGACACTGAATTCTCGTAGTCAGACTTATTTTCTCGAGAGGAGAACTAGAAATCTCTATCGGACATTACAAGTATTCATATACGAAGAAGACGTATTCTAGGCTAGGGAAGTTCCAGTCAATCCTTAATAGACGTCAGGGTTCGGCCTCCGAAACCCTTGACTGAACACATAGTCTCGCTCCTCTAATTGAGTTGCTGACTCACATCTATATATAAACCTTCCTACTCTCTTTTGACTCTACTCCTAACCTAAATTAGGGACTCAAACCTGTAGCTCTGATACCAACTGTGACGACCTCAACCCCGAGGTCAGAAATTGACGTCACCAATAACAATAATAACAAACATAATATAATTCAAGTTATTAATAATACATAACCACGACCCCTTTACCAAGACCTTTTCCACGTTTAAGTATGATTTAGGTTACAACAACTACAAAACCAACTTATAACAAACCATCCTGACACAACTAACTTAACACAACAACTCAACAGACCATCTTTGGTCCAACACAATACCTTAGAGGAGCCTGGTACGGATGGAACTGAAACTCTGCCCTTACTATGATGAAAGAATCTTCTAAGCATCTGCAATACATATTTATAAAATATTCTGCAAGGGTGAGCAATCAATTGCTCAGCAGTACCACTATATGAATAACAAGTAAAATGATTTAAAGTAAATTAGTTATAGGAACAAAATTCATAACTCGTTAGAAAATAAGTAAAACATGTGTAAACTGGATATTCAAAACTAGCATGCTCTGTAAAACAAAATCAACAGTCGTGTGCAGTTCAATTTTAGCATGCTATTTTCATTTCCAATACCACTGTTCCATTACAGGAACCATAAAACCATCTGTCCCGTTATGGGGACCACAAAACCATTTGTTCCGTTACTGGAACCACAAAGCTATTTATTCGATTATTGGAACCACAATCACAATCAGATGTGTATTGGATGTTATCTAGGGACGGCCGATCAGGCCTCCACACAAATTATCTAGGATAGTTGGCCAGGCTATCACACGAATTGTCTAGGAAAGCTGATCGGGCTTTCACACAAATTAACCGGATCCGCATAGACTAGCTAGTTCTCTGATTAACTATGCTGGACTAATCGGTGAAAATAGGGTGCACAACTGAATTAGCCACTTATGCAACGTCATCCAATATCTGGTTCGTTTTATCCAGTTTTCAAAATTACTTTTACCTATCTCTTTTTAAAAACCATTTGGTCACAGCACACCATTCGCAACTTCCTTTCATTTTAATCACTTTTTAGAGATAGGTACTTTCAAAAGTTACTTGTCCCCAAAATAATATTTAAACAATATTTCCAAATATAGGGGATACGTAACTTAAAACGTTTATGTTCATGTTTGAAAATAAAACAACATTTCATTCATATATACTGAACCATAAGAGTATGGTCAGGGTACTTTCCTTGCAGAGCTTACAACTATCACTGACGCTCGACTTCATCGCCTTACTATCAGACTATACTGGACCCGACTTTGACACTCAGGTCCTTCACTTAAAACATTGCTGAGCTTGTCGACTAATCACTAGATTATATTTAGTCCAACATCAATTCTCGAGTCCTTCAACTAGTACCTACAGAGTCAAACTACTCTAGGTTAGACATTCGATTATGCTTGATATATCCTCGCTAACGAACCTACCCATTCAATAATAATCCCGACTCGTACATATTCGAATTATCATAATTTACATAACAATTAAGGTTCATACATTCACAACTCGGTTTGATAATCACTTTGGGAATATACATATACTCGTTGCTTCGGAAATCAGGGTTGTTAGCTAATATACCACATATTTGATCATGACACACAAGTAAATCTCACATATAGTTATATATATCTGACTGGTAGTCCCGATAATCATAGGATATGTCCCCGCATTTTCGAATAATTTGTTTTCCCGAAAAATCGGGCGGCACCTCCTTTGTTTGTCGGCCTAACCGTCGAAACATAATCAACATCTCAATCAATAAACAACCAAACAATTAATCCAATAATCACAATTCACCATCCAAAACACGTGCTCGAGTTCGATATAAAATAACTAATTTTCGTTTTAAAATAATTTTACGAATTAAATTAATGCTTTAAAAATTTTAGAACTCAGAATTAATTCATCACGGTCCACCGTCGGCTCGCCGAGGTTCATCGCCGACGGCGGCAAAAATTCGGTGGTGCCAAATTATTACGGGTTTCCAACATAAATTTCTGCCGATTAAACTTTCATAATTATCAAAACTAAAATTCAGAAAACAAGTATATTTCATCAATTTTATTCTTAGAAAATTAAAAATAAACACTTCGAATTCATCCAAGAAACTGGAGAATCAAATCGCAGCAAGATAATGGATAGCCAGACAACCTCAGAACAATGTCACTGTAACACACGCACACTACAAACGCGTAGGCCACCGCGCCGGAAAAGAATCCGGTGGCGGCCAGAGAGAAATAGCAGGGACGACAACATGTAAGCAACACCAACGAATTCCATACGCATATACATATATATAAGTGTACATATACAACAAACTCAACAGAATAAATCTGGGGCATCTTACCAGTGGCGAATGAAAGGAAGAGCAGAGGGGAGTGTCGAGGGAGGGATTAAGAGATTGAGGGGGGTAGCAATACAGGGGTATTGCTTTTTTGTATTTTTTTACTTATTTATTTATTATCTCTTTATGCAGTAACTAATTACCAACCTCCATGTATCCGTTGCACTACCAAATACCCAACATGTGTCCTGAACCGCCATATGCCTCTTTTTGCAGTCGTATTTTGTACCGCACTACGCGCTTTGACGACTAAATACGTGGATGAAAATAATCAGGAAAATTACCAAAATAAATTTCAAATTCTCTGAATAATTAAAAATTAATAAAATAAAATTTTCATAATTTTTAAAGCATTTTTGAAATGCGACTCGTACCCGCATTTAACGATTAAACGAACCAATACGCGGGTGAATTTATTCATTTCCAAAATAATTTTAAAATTCTCAGAATAATCCAAACTTAATAAAATATAAGTTTCATAATTTTTGAGATATCCTGGAATTTAATACTGAATTTACACTTAAATGTACTCAGAAAATCATTTAGAGATAAATAATTAATGAAATATTGATTTCTAAATTTTATAAGATCCCAAAAATAATTATTGAAATTATAAAGCCATAAAAACAATTTTATAGACAATCAAAACATTTATGAAAATAAATCTGCCATAAAACCACTTTTAAAAGTGAAACAGAAACCCTACGGCTCAATAATTAATTATACATATATTCTCTGTAACCCAATAACCACATACATATAATAACAAAGCATCACACAGCTGACAGGACCGATGCACATGTCTTATTAACTTAATTATTCAACAATTACATTATTAAATAATATAAAAATATACGAGTCGTTATATCCTTCCACCTTAAAAAGATTCTGTCCTCAGAATCTTAATTAGTTAACAATTGAGGATATTTGTCAAGCATATATGACTCTAATTCTCAATTATAGTTTCTTATTCGAAGATTTCTCCAAATACTTTATTTATATGAATAAACTCATTCCTAAGGACTCGCTCTTACCGATCTAGGATTTGGATGGATCATTCCACACAGAACAAATTTGGATGGGAGCCCATTGGCTTCTAATCAGTGACTTGGTTCGAATCAGAAACATATCGATTTAACATTGACACGTGGAACACACTATAAATTTGTTGCAACTGCGGCGGAAATACTAACTCATGAGAAACTTCATCTATCTTCCTCGATACCTCGAACGATTGCATATATTTAGGACTCAACTCGCCCCTTGTAATCAAACCTAACCAATCTCTTCCAAGGTGAAACTTTTGTTAATACCAACGATTCTATTTCTATATCCATACTCTTTCGATGAAAATCCGCCTTCTTTCTTTGTCTATGCCGAGCTGCTTTAACTCTTTTCCAAATCAACACCACTACGTCCTTGGTGTGCTGAATTAACTCAGGCCTAACAACTTATTTTCTCCCATTTCATCTTGATAAAGTGGGGACCTACACTTATGTCAATACAAGGCTTCGTAATGTGGCACTTTAATGCTGGCATAATAATTATTGTTATAGGAGAACTCTATTAACGACAAATGACCAACCCAGTTTTTGATATATTCCCAGACTGAATCTTAAGTAAACCGTCGAGAAATAACATGCTCCTTAAATTAGGTCACATAAGTAATCAGTTTTAAATAGGGGTTACTTATTTTATTCGTCATCTTGTTAAACTTCTGATAATCAGCACATAATCTCATAATTTTCTTCCCCTTCCCCCCAATAACATCACCGGTACATCCCATGGAAATATATCAGGCATGATCACCTCCCCTTTTCAATAACTTCTGCGGTTACTTAACTAATTCTTTCATTTTCACTGGCCTCTAGAGAGACTCCAGGGCATTCATTCGCTACTCGAACTTCTTCCAGCTTAAGTACTTTCTTCTTCGTATCTCTACATATGGTGGATCGACCTTATATCCTTGGCTTATTACTCCTTTTCCCGTATAATTGGAAGAACTTCTTATCTTGCTTATGCCCTTAGGAACTTACCTTATTATTGGCTTCCGTACACTTTTACAATTCGCTTCTTCTAGAAATCACTCCTTGCCTTACGACAGGACAACTACTCCGTTCCTAAAATCACATCGAACTCTTCTAGATTGAAGGGTCTCAGATCAGTTGAAAAGAATATTCATGGATTCTAATTGACAGTTAAAACATAAGTGACTCACTGAAAGTCCATCATGATTGACCACTCTTATGGTTAAAGGCTCGGCTAATTCTTCTAATATCAAATTCGTTTTACTCACACATTTCTTTAATATAAACAGCTTAGACGTTCTGAACCAATTAAAACTTTAACAGGTATGGAGTTGAGAGAAAATGCACCTGCAACTACGTCTAAGTCCTAGACACTCTATCTCTTGTTTACTTTGAAAGTTTTTCCTCTAGTTGTGTTGGACGTTGGCCCTTGGGTTGTAGTATCTTGGATAACTATTCCACAAATCCTTGCTATATGCCCAACTTTCCCACAATGATAACAGGTAACTCCTGGATTTTATGGATTGAATTCCGATGCATAATGACCCTTATGACCATATTTGAAACATTGAACATTCTTTTTGCACGAACCACTGTGTCTCTTGTCACAAGACTTGCAATCCACTGCTGACTTGACTGACTGGGCTGGACAAACTCTATCTCCGGAATCTTTTACTCTTGTTTTGTCCAAACTGATTCTGCAACTCCTGACTAGATTCTCCTTGGTTGGCCTCATCCATAACACATTCAGACTTCCTTTTCTTATCACCCTTTTCCTTATCAACCAAATTCTAATCACTTTCCATTACTAGGGCGGCATGAACTACGGAAGAGTATGTCTTGACTTGTAATGCCACAACTCCTCTACGAATTTCAGGTTTCAGCCCTTGTTGAAACCTCCTTTCCTTCTGGGTCTCCGTGCTTACATACTCAGGAACTAATCGGGCCAATTCCGTAAGCTTGGCCTCATACTCCAACACACTTCTTTCACCTTGTTTCAGTTCTAGAAACTCGACTTCCCATTGATTCCTTAGATAATCGGGAAAATATTTTTCCGAGAACAATTCTGTAAATCTCGTCCAAGAAACAGGGTCTTCTCCTTCCAACACACAAGTGGATTCCCACCAATAACTTGATTCATTTTTAAGAAAGTAGCTCGCATAATCTGTCTTAATCTCATCACTTACGTGGGTAAGGGAAAATGCTTTTTCCATTTCCTTAAGCCAATTTCTAGCAACAACAAGGTCCACTTCACCCCTAAACGCTGGGGGCTTAACAGAATGAAAGGATTTAAAACTGGTATTTTGGTTTGGCTCTCTTTGATGATGTTGTTGTGTAAGGCATATGTCATAGCCTATTTGTTTATTCGAGGATTTAACTCAACTCAAATAAGAATGTAACAAGTAAATAGTGGATCTACCGTCAAAGAGATCTCATAAAGTAACATCTGTCAAAGGATTCAGAAACAAGGTTCATCTACAGACTTGAGGAATTAATTCACTGGAAGAAGTTCAAGAAATTGTTCAAGCCTCAGTGATATAAATCAAGATTGTGGATTTAATCAAGTGACAGAGATCTCGTCAAGGTATCAATTAATTACAGGGATTTAATCTGAAATCAAAGTCAAGACATGAAGAAACGTCACTGAAGTTAGTCACTCATGAACCAGACAGTACATCGAGTGTCAACATTGAAGTGGTGGAATTGATTCATAATTCTCAGTGATTTTCAGAAGATTTTCAGAAGAATGGTTGCTGCTCAGGATTAGTATTAATTCTCTATTAATTAATTAAGTCATATAATTTAATTAAGAAAATAAATTATATTTGCAAAGATTAATTAATTTATTAATTGAATTAATTGATTAATTAATTCAGAATTAATATTAAGAATTTTCAGAAGTTTAATTGGATTAAAAACAGTCTTAAAATCAGCAAGACAATTGAAAATGAACTAGCATGACAATCTGGATTGTCATGCCAACTCATTTCAATAGTCATACCGAAAGTTCTACTGGGAAGGAGATTGTCTTGCTAGTTCAACTGATTGTCATACCGAAAGTCATTGTAGTTCAATCAGATTGTCTTGCTAGTACAATCAATAATCCTACCGATTGTCTTGCTGAGCTCAGGATTGTCTTGCCAGTTCAATGAGAGTCTGTTGATTGATTTAAAAAGAACAGATGCAGCATACATTCATAATCATCTGAAAATAACTCAAGAACAAAAAGAAAAAGGAGCCGCAGAAGAAATATTTTATCCTTCAACTGCTAATTCAAGATCATCAATTTCTAGTTTTAATGTTAAATTCAAACCACTAAAAATCTTTATCTTGTTCTTGTGTAACTATCTAGCGGATCAAAATCCCTAGAACTTAATCTCAAATTGCGTTTAGCATTTGAATCTTTTTATTGCAAAAATAGAAAAAGTTCATGTCGAATTTATTCTAGATTTGTGATAATTAATTTGAGATTAATTCCTTGTAATCGATACAGTTGTTGTAACACCTTTTAAGTTTAATAATATTCTTATTTAACTTGAATTTTGTTTCACGTTTTTATTCTGCATTTAATTCGATTATTTGGTATTGTTTGTATTCAACCCCCCTTCTACAAACACATTGGGACCTAACAATTGGTATCAGAGCCTTCTGATTAACGAACAAATCAAGATCCTAGAGTTTTGTGATTTTTTTCAGCTCCTTGAATTTTTATTTATTCAAAAAATTCATAATGACTTCACAAAAGGTTGGAACCGTTAAAATTCCACTATTTGATAAAGAAAATTATATCATGTGGAAGAAGAAGATGCTCTTGTTTTTACAAGTGGCAAATCCCAATTATCTGAACTTGTTAAAGAAGGGTCTAAAAACTCCGATGGTTATTGAACCAGAGGTGATAGTAGATGATGTTGTGATTACCAAAGCTAGAACCTATGCAAAAGAGCCTGAAGATTTTACTCCTGCTGAAAAGGAAGAAGCCTCCTTGAATGCCAGCCTTCAATTAATTTTAATTGATTCCCTTGATCCCTTGATGAACAGACATGTGATGAACTGTAAAAATTCCAAACACATGTGGGAAACTATTGAGGTGATTAATGAAGGCACAGAGGAAGTTAGGGAGAACAAGTTAGAGATCCTAACCTCTGAGTATGAACATTTTAAATCCAATCCAGGAGAAGGAATTACTGAAGTGTTTGAGAGGTACAATGCGTTGATCAATAACCTGAACATAAATGGTAAATATTACTCATTCATGGAGGTCAAAAAAAAGTTCCTTTTAATACTGCCAACTCATCTTGAACATAGAATCACTGCCATAAGAGAAGCGAGAGATCTGAGTGAGATTTCTTTGGATAGGCTCTATGGTGTGTTAAAAACCTATGAGTTGGAGCAGATTCAGCAGAAGGAAGTCTACGGGAAAGATAGAATGGTCAGCACATCTACTGCTCTTGTAGCTGAAGGTTAACAACAACAACAATCTCAACAGTCGGAGAGAATGGTACAGTTTTCCAAGGCTGAGGAAAATGTGATAGTAGCAGAATATGATCCTCCTACTACAAATCAATCCAGTGATGATTTTTATTCCTTGGAAGAGCTGGAGCAATTGGAGGATGATTCAATGGCCCAAATTGTCAAGAGATTCTCCAATGTCAGATTCAAGAGAAATCCCAAGTTCAAGTACAAGTCCAACTACAACAGATTCCAGACAGGTGGATCTTCATCCTCTAACACCAGTAGTGGTGGATACAAAACAGGGATGGTTGATCGGAGCACCATTAGATGCTATAACTGCAATGAGTTGGGACACTTTGCCACAGAATGCAGGAAGCCAAAGCAAGTAAGGAAGAACTCTTATGATTCAAATCAGAAGAGTAACTCTGAAAGGGCTTACCTGGCAAAGAGAAGAAGCTGGGATGATACTGATAGTGAAGATGAAGAAGATGAGAATCTTGCTCTTATGGCTATTGATGGAAAAGCTTAATCGTCAAAAAAAGAGGTAAAATATATTGATGCTGAATTAGTTTATCATCTAGGAGGTAACTTAGATTGTGCTCATCGTGATAATGAACTGTTAAGTTTACAGATCAAAGACCTTGAGAAAGAGGTCAATGAATTAAGATTTGTGCACATTAATCAAGACAAGTTAAAAGAACAAGTATCTTTTCTAGAGAATAGAGTTGACTGTTATAGAAAACTCGAAACTATTCTCAAAGACAAGATCACCGGTCTTGAGACTAAGGTTAGAGCCTACTTCAATTCTTGTTCAAAGGCTAAAGAGTTCTACAGTAAGCAAGCTGTTAACCAAACATCTGGAATAGGTTATGATTACAATGTTGCTATTGGAAAATTAGGCATAAACTCCCCTCCTCATGTCTGTGCTAAAGGGAGGGAAGTACCACATGTGCTTAAGGGTGTTGATGAACCCCTCTATAAAGCATCAATTGCTGAACCATTTGATGCAACCTCTTCTGTTATTCAAGAAGAAATTTGTGTTGAAGATCATGCTAATGAGAAGGTTGTTTCCGAGTCAAGTGTGTCGAAAGTTCCAGTCAAAGTTGTGAAAGCAACTGAGACTAACTCAGACACACATGAGTTGGATAACAAAAATGCCATGTCTACCATGCATAAATTGCCTGCTGTTAATCACTCTCATAAAGCATGTGGTGTTGCTAATTGTATGTCTTGTGCTTTCAATTTGATGTATGATTATTTTAATGGTAAGCATGTTTCTAATGATAAGACTACTCCTCGTCAGCATGTGAATAATAAGAAGCATGATAGGTCTAAGACTGCTAGTCCTTCTAAGGCTAGAAAGGAGACATTTGTGCCTAAGCTTAAACATAAATTTGTTAAGGCTGTTTATAAGGTCAAATGTTCAGTCATTGAGAAAGTTGAGACCATGAAAGTTAAAAATGTTGTTTTTCCTGACAAAGGACAATTCTACAAGTATGCCGGGCCCAACCAAGTTTGGGTTCCGAAGAAGGTCTAATCCATTTGTAGTGCAGGGTATTAAACAGGTGGAACCGGTAGTGTGGATTCTTGACAGTGGATCATCTAGACATATGACCGGAGATAGAGCCCTGCTATCAAATGTGGTTGAGAAAGCTGTCCCCCTGGTTACCTTTGGAGATAACAGCAAAGGTTTATCTGAGGGATATGGCTGTTTGCAATCTGGGAATGTTATCATTGAAAATGTGTTTATTATGCTAGATCAGGAAGCAGTATCTAACATATAGCACCAGTGACGAGACTTGAGAATATTACGACATATCAGGCACCTGATGCACATTACACTTGGAATTGGACTCTAGTAAGATGTGTACAAGTGTACTCCTGGTTGGTGAGTCAAAAGAGGAAGTCAGTGCACTACAGTTCATGGACTTTGCAGCTGCAGATCTATTGGACTATGCAATCTCTTCTTCACAATCTCACTTCAGGTTGGTATGAACTAGTGTACTACTCAAGCAATCATCAAGAACATGGTATGGCACTCTAACTGAAGTTACAGTTTAATATGAACTAGTAGAGTCGTCATATTAATAACTCTCTTATCACTAGGCACAAACATATTGTTTTATATGTGCAGTGAGTTTTAGGAGAAAATCAAACTTCTTTCTACATTAGTGATTTCTTATTTCATTAAAATCTTTTGAAATCACTAGTGTACATCATCTCTCTCAAAAGATTAAATGTATAATTTTCATTCATTATATATCTTAAGTACATTTTATCTCTCTATTGCCATATGTTTTGTGATACAGGTTCAGTCTCCAATGACTTTCTTTCATTGACAGTCATGAGGTTGAAAACCCACAACTTCTATCCCAGACTGTAAAGACAAACACAGAAACAGAACCAACCAATACTCTCTTACCACTAAATGTAGTATGAATAAGCGTGAGGGAGATAGTGCCTTAGTGCACCACATAAGGAAGGTTCTGTAGTCAACCCAGTAGCTCTGTCTCCTATATAGATGAGTAGTATTTAAACCGAGATAACTGCTAGCCCCCATACATCTTCTGAAAAAGATGTAATGGTTGAAAAGGCACAAAAACAGTTACTAGATTCATTCTCTAAACAGGGTGCGTCTATTGAAATTTTCCTGTCGGCCAGGGTATCCGATGTAGTGTCACCACCTCAAATATAAACAATTCTTGATGCACAAGGAAAGGTTACACACATAAAGGATGAGTTGACGGAAACAAGAGTTTCGACCATTTTAAGGTCAGATTCGATTGTTCAAGGTTCGTTAATGGACCAATTGCCTTTACAGGTGTTAGGAGAGGATACTGATCCAAAAGCCATATGTCAGTGGTCAATGTCTACCTCCCCAGGCTTAAATCCCCTGGATGCATCTGCGGATAGTGGATCTGACATTGGTGCAGATCGGCAACTTGTTGACAATGATTCAGATATTACCTGATGAGTCACAAGGAAATGTCTTCACAGACATTAGAAGGGAACTTTGATCTTTATGCTAAATTCGTTGGATCATTGTTTACCTTCCCAGAATTCAAATTTGGAACCCTAAAGGGGAAACTAGCAACTTGTAGATTATGACTCAGATTTATCTAACGAGTTTAACAAGGATGGGGATTTTTGAACTCCCATTGCACCACCTGTGACCTCCTTACGGATGGCTAAGGTGATTTTCCTTGGAGGTACAACTGAATGTTGGAGCTATGAGAGAAGAGTGATACACTTGTGAGAATGAGTGTAAACACGAGTGAAGAGAGGAGTGATACACTTGTGAGAATGAGTGTAAACACGAGTGGGGAGAAGAGTGAAACACATGTGAGGTACACTAAACAGAATCACACACTCACAGTGAGGAAGAAAGAGAAACTACTTGTTATTTCTTTTTCAACCAAGTGAATTATGAGAACTCCTTCAGACGACGGCATAGATTCCTTCTTTAAGGGGGAGATAAAAGCTTAAGTAGTTTGGAGGATTCGTCAACTAAGGGGGAGAAATAGCAGGGAGGAAGAAAAAGATGAAGCATATGTACACTACACCACACCATTGTTGTTTCTAACTGCAGATCCTATTGTACGGGAGAGGTGGTAAATGAAGGTGATCTTCTTTAATCAGTTGATTCTCATAGGGGGAGAAGCAAGACATATATGCGCTTCTCAAAAGGAAATGTGGTTGTACAAAAGAAGATGAAACTACTTGAAGATATGTTCAGTCTAGAGGAACATTTATTTGGAATCTGGAAAATGTTAAAAGTTATCCAGAACTTTTCTCCTATTTACTTTGCATTTCTGTTTATATCTTTTTCTTATTTGTTAGTTGAGTTATCCTCTAGGTATTTGTGTGTTATTGTTTAACAAACAAATAGGGGGAGATTGTAAGGCATATGTCATAGCGTATTTGTTTATTCGAGGATTTAACTCAACTCAAATAAGAATGTAACAAGTAAATAGTGGATCTACCGTCAAAGAGATCTCATAAAGTAACATCTGTCAAAGGATTCAGAAACAAGGTTCATCTACAGACTTGAGGAATTAATTCACTGGAAGAAGTTCAAGAAATTGTTCAAGCCTAAGTGATATAAATCAAGATTGTGGATTTAATAAAGTGACAGAGATCTCGTCAGGGTATCAATTAATTACAGGGATTTAATCTGAAATCAAAGTCAAGACATGAAGAAACGTCACGGAAGTTAGTCACTCATGAACCAGAAAGTACATCTAGTGTCAACATTGAAGTGGTGGAATTGATTCATAATTCTCAGTGATTTTCAGAAGATTTTCAGAAGAATGGTTGCTGCTCAGGATTAGTATTAATTCTCTATTAATTAATTAAGTCATATAATTTAATTAAGAAAATAAATTATATCTGCAAAGATTAATTTATTTATTAATTGAATTAATTGATTAATTAATTCAAAATTAATATTAAGAATTTTCAGAAGTTTAATTGGATTAAAAACAGTCTTAAAATTAGCAAGACAATTGAAAATGAACTAGCATGACAATCTGGATTGTCATGCCAACTCATTTCAATAGTCATACCGAAAGTTCTACTGGGAAGGAGATTATCTTGCTAGTTCAACAGATTGTCATACCGAAAGTCATTGTAGTTCAATCAGATTGTCTTGCTAGTACAATCAATAGTCCTACCGATTGTCTTGCTGAGCTCAGGATTATCTTGCCAGTTCAATGAGAGTCTATTGATTGATTTAAAAAGAACTGAAGCAGCATACATTCATAATCATCTGAAAACAACTCAAGAACAAAAAGAAAAAGTAGCCGCAGAAGAAATATTTTATCCTTCAACTGCTAATTCAAGATCATCAATTTCTAGTTTTAATGTTAAATTCAAACCACTAGAAATCTTTATCTTGTTCTTGTGTAACTATCTAGCGGATCAAAATCCCTAGAACTTAATCTCAAATTGCGTTTAGCATTTGAATCTTTTTATTGCAAAAATAGAAAAAGTTCATGTCGAATTTATTCTAGATTTGTGATAATTAATTTGAGATTAATTCCTTGTAATCGATACAGTTGTTGTAACACCTTTCAAGTTTAATAATATTCTTATTTAACTTGAATTTTGTTTCACATTTTTATTCATCATTTAATTCGATTATTTGGTATTGTTTGTATTCAACCCCCCTTCTACAAACACATTGGGACCTAACATGTTCCTGCCGAATCTGTTGGATTAACTACAACTATTGTTATTATTGCTGGCGCAACAAGTCTAGAATTTCGTTTATAACTAGACCATCCTCCAAACTACTACTATTTTGTTTAGACTGTGCAGCTTTCTTGGGTGGCGTTTTCCTGAAATATAATAGGGAATTTATCAAAAACATAACAAGGATATATAAAAAAAATATCACTGTTCAAACGGTGCACCTGTTTCAGGAAAATGCTGCCCAATCAAAGAACCCATGTCTTTATTCTAAGGATCCATTTATAAAAGATATCTAGATTAACAACACTAGCAACAATAGCAATGATAACAGTAGCAGAATCAACAATAGTGTAAAAAAATTGGAATATAAAGATACTAAACACTATAGCATGACTTCTCAATCTAACAACCACTGATCAACTTTCCAGCACCATTAAAATAGAACATTAACAAATTCCATATACCGCAAAGCTGGACAGCTATACTAGTCACCACCCAAAAAGGGTAAACTGATAAGTCAAGTCAAACTTAAGGGATCACAGACTTGGCTAACGCACTAGTCTGAGTTTCAATCAACCATCCCTCCCAAGGTGATTTCTTATCTCTTGCAAATGACCCATATTTCACGGAGTTAACTTTTCTAAAGCTACAACCTTCAATATAGAATCATTAATCCTCTCTACTATTTTCATTTCTGAAGTAGCAACCAGATGTAAAACTTCTATTCCTCTGGATAGTCAACTCTTGTTAGGTCACACAACACTGTAGAAGGGGGTTGAATACATTGTAGAATACAATCAAACCGATTTAAAGCACAAGTAACAGAAAAAAGATGTATTCGATATAATAAACTTTGTTACAATGGACCTGTTCTCTCTCAGTGATGAACAAATATCACGAGAGCTGCTAGGTTACAATATATGATCTTCTCATGATCGTAAATCTTATAGACTAAACCTATGTCTGTGTTTATATAGACACACAGTTACAAGATAACTTCTAATTGATATGGAATATAATTATGTCTCCTAAAATATATCAACCAGATATCTTATATAATTCTTCTAGTCCTCTAACTCTTTACATGCATATCTTCTTCTTGGATTAGTCTCGATCTTCTTTCTTGTGAATCAGCTTCCTTCCTTAACTGTTAGTCCTCCAGTACTTAAGTTCTGATATCCATCTTATGATATTATCTTCTGATAATCTAAGTCCTGATATCCTTAAGTCCTGACTTCCAGTAAGTCCTGATTCCAGTAAGTACTGATATTTCCTGTTAGTTAAGATCTGAAAACTAAACATGAAACATATTAGACATGACATCCCAAATATATCCAACAATCTCCCCCAACTTTTAAATTACGCAAGAATGTACAAGTTAATAGATTTGATGATATCAAAAACATTTAAGTTCAAATGCACTAAGAGTTTAATAAGACTATTAATTACAACTTACAAAACATCCAGCTTTACCAACATCACTATATCAATCTGAATCCATAATGATTCTTAACAAAATCATTTATCAGATTATCTTCAGCTTTCTTCAAAACTTCAGCTAACTGTGCTTTGACCTGCATCAGTTCTTCTTCATTACTATCACCAATTTGATAAATGGCTATTCTGAGAGCTTGAATGGATGTTCTTTCAAGTCCATCACCAAGTCTAATAACCTTAGGATGTGAAGAGTTTTCATTTTAACATAAGCATCTTCCTTTCATAATAACTTCCACCTTAGCAGAATTCTTCAGTATGGGAATTTCTCTTCCATCACCTTCAGTAATCATTGGACTGTAATGAGAAGTCTTTGTACCAGAGATTTTGAATAGATCTCTTATAGCCTTCAAAATGTATTCTGACCATCTTCTTGTAACATCAGATTTTACTTCCAGAAGATAGTGAATATGTTGAAGTTCTTTGATAGACTTCTTTAATACATTAGTATTAGATAATCTATAAGTCCTTCCATCATCGAGAAATAAGATCAATTTCTCTTTTAGATTCTCTTTATCATGAGCATCTATCACAACTTGAGCAGACAACACCTTGTCAAGGTGCCTTTGTTTGATTTGTTCATATGGTTTGTCTGTCAATATGAAAGGATCTCTTAGAGTAATCTCTACTCCTCTTTCAATCTTCTCTTCGTCGGAACCTAATACAGCTCTATCTTTAGGTTTCTTGGCTTTCAACCCAAATGTAGCAAGTTGATTAATCATGAGATTGGATTTTGGTTCAACTGGAGTAGCTTTCTTCCATAACAACTTCTTCTTATCCAAATCAACTTGAGCATTGTCAGTAGTTGATGTCTTGATAGCTTGATCAGAATTTGTTATTTCTTCTATACCTTCCTGTCCTTTGTTCTGAATAACAACTTGAGCAGTGTCAGAGGTTGTTTTCGAATTTTCAATTATCTTTCTTCTTTTCATAATTTGAACAGTTTCATCTTCAACAAGATTATCATCAGTTACTTGAACCATTTTACACACTGGTTTCATCAGAGCTTGAGAAGTTTTCAAGTCCAGTGACTTGGTTGGTACATAAATTTTTCCTTTCCCTTTGTCTTTGGGATCACTCTCAGTCTGTGATCTAGTTTTGACCTTTGAAGTTTCAAAATTTGACTTTTCCTTGATCACAATGCCTTTTTCCTTAGGTCTTGGAGGTTTCTTTGCATCAGAAGCTTTAGACTTAGGATTTGTCTTCTCAGCAGCAAATCTAGCTTCTTCCTCCTTGAGAGTTTCTAAATCCATTCCTGGATTATGTTTTAAAAATAATCTTCTTGCTCTCTCCTCATCAAGTGTCTGAATTTTAGGATCTTTATAATAAACAGTAGTCTGCTTCCCCTTTAACTTCAGAGTTTGCAAGAACTTCTGAGAGTCTTTAAATCCTGACTGAATCAGAATATCAAAACTTGACATCAGACTTTGCTTATCACCACTTAACTTCAATCTTTGAACATTCACAGCATCAGAACTTGACTTGTTCTGAATAGAAGATTTTCCTTGAACTTTTCTTTGACCTCTGCTCTTTTCAGAGTTTCCCTAATCATCACCTTTATCATATTTTTTCTTCAGTTCTTGTGTAGGTGAGCATTTGGACTTAACTACCTTCTCCCCCTTTTTGGCATCATCAGGAAGTAAGAGAGAAAGAAGAAGTTCAACTGAAGATTGGATTTCATCCAATTGAGCTTTGTGAGAAGCTTGATTAGCCAGAACCTCAGCAATTTAGGCTTTTTGCTTCTCTTGAGTTTTCTCAATGGCTGCAACTTTTTCAGAAATAGGTCTGATATACCTATTCTTGTCAAGCTTGATCTGTAGATTGAACTTATCAGCTTGTTCCCTGAGTGTATCAACATTTTCATGAGTAGAAGTATGTAGACATTGAAGATGTTTTGTAGACAGAGCTGTGATCTTGAGTTGTGTCTTGAAATCAGCATTTGTAAGCAACTCATCAGCTTTTGCAATATGCTCTGTCAGAATTTTAGAACATGGAATAAAATCTGATTCATTCCACTTTTTGGTCCACTCAACACCTCTGTGAGTATCCTCCCAAGGTATAGGTGCTTCCTTTTCAATAAATTTCTTCACCAATTCTTCCTTGCCCATAGTAGGTACTGGAGTCTCAACAGAAACACTGTCATCAGAACTTGAGGAAGACTCATTTTGTTCTGATAGCTCAACAGTGTGTGAAGCAACTGGAGATTCAGGAATAACTGTTGGGTCCCAATGTGTTTGTAGAAGGGGGGTTGAATACAAACGTTACCAAATAATCGAATAAAATGCGGAATAAAAAATGTGAAACAAAATTCAAGTTAAATAAAAATATTATTAAACTTGAAAGGTGTTACAACAACTGTATCGATTACAAGGTATTAATCTCAAATCAATTATCACAAATCTAGAATAAATTCGACATGAACTTTTTCTATTTTTGCAATAATTAGAATCAAATGCTAAACGCGATTTGAGATTAAGTTCTAGGGATTTTGATCCGCTAGATTGTTACACAAGAACAAGATAAATAATTCTAGTGGTTTGGATTTAACATTAACAAACTAGAAATTGATCTTGAATTTCTGCAGAGAAGATGATTTTATATTTCAAGGCGGCTGCTCTTTTTGTTCTTGACTTGTGTGTTGGATGATCAAATGATATGCTGCTTCTCTGCTTCTATTTAAATCAACAAATGAATAGAATTGACTTGGCATGACAATCCTATAGCTGGCAAGACTTTCGGTGAGACAATTGAATGAACTAGCAAGACAATCTGAATGAACTAGCATGACAATCAGAATGAACTAGCAAGACAATCATCCTCCTAGAGTAACTTTCGGTGTGACAATTGAATATGGCCTAGCATGACAATCGGTATGACAATCCTGATTGTCATGCTAGTTCATTTTCAATTGTCTTGCTGATTTAATGCTTGAATTTAATCCAATTAAACTTCTGAAAATTCCTAAAATTAATTCAGAATTAATTAATCAATTAATTCAATTAATAAATAAATTATTCTTTGCAGATATAATTTATTTTCTTAATTAAATTAGATGAATTAATTAATTAATAGAGAATTAATTCTAGTCTTGAGCAGCAACCATTCTTCTGCAAATCTTCTGAAAATCACTGAAAATTATGAATCAATTCCACCACTTCAACGTTGACACTCGATGTACTGTCTGGTTCATGAGTGACTAACTTCCGTGACGTTTCTTCATGTCTTGACTCTGACACTTTGATTTTCTTCAGATTAAATCCTTGTAATTAATTGATACTCTGACGAGATCTCTGTCACTTGATTAAATCCACGATCTTGATTTATATCACTGAGGCATGATCAACTTCTTGAACTTCTTCCAGTGAATTAACTCCTCAAGTTTGTAGATGAACCTTGTCTCTGAATCCTTTGACAGATATTACTTTGCGAGATCTCTCTGACGGTAGATCCACTATTTACTTATTACATTCTTATTTGAGTTGAGTTGAATCCTCGAATATACAAATAGGTCTATGACATATGACTTACAATCTCCCCCTATTTGTTTGTTAGACAATAACACACAAATACCTAGAGGATAACTCAACTAACAAATAAGAAAAAGATATAAACATACATGCAAAGTAAATAGTAGAAAAGTTCTGGATGAGATTTAACATTTTCCAGATTCTAAGTAGATGTTCCTCTAGACTGAACATATCTTCAAGTAGTTCCATCTTCTTTTGTACAACCACATTTCCTGTTGAGAAGCACATATCTTTCTTGCTTCTCCCCCTATGAGAATCAACTGATTAAAGAAGATCACCTTCGTTTTACCACCTCTCCCGTACAATAGGATCCGCAGATAAAAACCAATGGTACTCCCCTAACAGCTTCTTCCCTTACTAGGAAATCACCTTGTGTTTACCACCTCTCCCGTACAATAGGATCCGTAGTTACAAACAACAATGGTGTGGTGTAGTGTACAAGTAGGATCTTTTTCTTACTCCCTGCTATTTCTCCCCCTTAGTTGAGGAATTCTCCAAACTATTACTTAAGCTTCTATCTCCCCCTTAAAGAAGGAATGTATGCCGTCGTCTGAAGGAGTTCTCATATTTCACTTGGTTGGAAAAGAAATAACAAGTAGTTTCTCTTTCTTCCTCACTGTGAGTGTGTGATCCTGTTTTAGTGTACCTCACATGTGTTTCACTCTTCTCTCCACTCGTGTTTACACTTATTCTCACAAGTGTATCACTCTTCTCTCATAGCTCCATAATCCAGCTGTACCTGCAAGGAAAATCACCTTAGCCATCCTTAAGGAGGTCACAGGTGGTGCAATGGGAGTTCACAAATCCCCATCATTGTTAAACTCGTCAGATGAATCTGAGTCATAATTTACAAGTTGCTAGTTTCCCTTTTAGGGTTCCAGATTTGAATTCTGGGAAGGTAAACAATGATCCAAAGAATTTAGCATAAAGATCAAAGTTCCCTTCTAATGTCTGTGAAGACATTTCCTTGTGACTTATCAGGTAATATCTGAATCATTGTCAACAAGTTGCCGATCTGCACCTATGTCAGATCCACTATCCGCAGATGCATCCAGGGGATTTAAGCCTGGGGAGGTAGACACTGACCACTGACATATGGCTTTTGGATCAGTATCCTCTCCTAACACCTGTAAAGGCAATTGGTCCACTAACGAACCTTGAACAATCGAATCTGACCTTAAAATGGTCGAAACTCTTGTTTCCGTCAACTCATCCTTTGTGTGTGTAACCTCTCCTTGTGCATCAAGAATTGATTATGTTTGAAGTGGTGACACTACATCGGATGCCTTGGCCGACAGGCAAAATTCAATAGACGCACCCTGTTGAGAGAATGAATCTAGTAACTGTTTTTGCACCTTTTCAGCCATTACATCTTTTTGAGAAGATGTATGGGGGCTAGCAGTTGTCTCGGTTTAAATACTACTCATCTATGTATGAGACAGAGCTACTGGGTTGACTACAGAACCTTCCTTATGTGGTGCACTAGGCACTATCTCCCTCACGCTCATTCATACTACATTTAGTGGTAAGAGAGTGTTGGTTGGTTCTGTTTTTGTGTTTGTCTTTACAGTCTGGGATAGACGTTGTGGGTTTTCAACCTCATGACTGTTAATGAAAGAAAGTCATTGGAGACTAAACCTGTAACACAGAACATATGGTAATAGAGAGGAAATGATTTACAATAGTGATTTCAAAATATTTTACATGAAATAAGAAATCACTAATTGTAGAAAGAAGTTTGATTTTGTTTTTCAATATGAATGAGTTTTTGATAAAACATTGATCACTTAGGGTAAAGTCTAAGTAATTCTCATTCATGTCAAAAGCTTACAAATATCTGCAACATAATGTTAACAACATATCATTGACCGATACTTGTCAAGTACTTTAGATACTAATTGTTATGTTGCATAAATATGACGACTCTACTAGTTCATATAAAATTACAATTTCTGTTAGAGTGCCATACCATGTCCTTGACGATTGCTTGAGCAGTATACTAGTTCATACCAACCTGAAGTGAGATTGTGAAGAAGAAATTGCATAGTCCAATAGATCTGCAGCTGCAAAGTCCATGAACTGTGGTGCATTGACTTCCTCTTTTGACTTACCAACCAGGAGTACACTTGTACACATCTTACTAGAGTCCAATTCCAAGTGTAATGTGCAGCAGGTGCCTGATATGTCGTAATATTCTCAAGTCTCGTCACTGGTGCTATATGTTAGCTACTGCTTCCTGATAATAACCTAGCACAATATACAAAATTACAATGATAACATTCCCAGCTTGCAAACAGCCATATCCCTCAGATAAACCTTTGCTGTTATCTCCAAAGGTAACCAGGGGGCCAGCTTTCTCAATCCACATTTGATAGCAGGGCTCTATCTCCGGTCATATGTCTTGATGATCCACTGTCAAGAATCCACACTACCGGTTACACCTGTTTAATGCCCTGCACTTCAAATGGATTAGACCTTCTTCGGAACCCAAACTTGGTTGGGCCCGGCATACTTGTAGAACTGTCCTTTATCAGGCAAAACAACATTTTTAATTTTAATTGTCTCAACTTTCTCAATGACTGAACATTTGACCTTGTAAACAGCCTTAACAAATTTCTGTTTAAGCTTAGGCACAAATGTCTCCTTTCTAGCCTTAGAAGGACTAGCAGTCTTAGACCTATCATGCTTCTTGTTATTCACATGCTGACGAGGAGTAGTCTTATCATTAGACACATGCTTACCATTAAAATAAGCATACATCATATTAAAAGCACAAGACATACAATTAGCAACACCACATGCTTTATGAGAGTGATTAACAGCAGGCAATTTATGCATGGTAGACATGGCATTATTGTTATCCAACTCATGTGTGTCTGAGTTAGTCTCAGTTGCTTTCACAACTTTGACTGGAACTTTCGACTCACTTGACTTGGAAACAATCTTCTCATTAGCATGATCCTCAGCACGTATTTCTTCTTGAATAACAGAAGAGGTCGCATCAAATGGTTCAGCAATTGATGCTTTATAGAGGGGTTCATCAACACCCTTAAGCACATGTGGTACTTCCCTCCCTTTAGCATAGACATGAGGAGGGGAGTTTATGCCTAATTCTCCAATAGCAGCATTGTAATCATAACCTATTCCAGATGTTTGATTAACAGCTTGCTTACTGTAGAACTCTTTAGCCTTCGAACAAGAATTGAAGTAGGCTCTAACCTTAGTCTCAAGACCGGTGATCTTGTCTTTGAGAATAGTTTCGAGTTTTCTATAACAGTCAACTCTATTCTCTAGAAAAGATACCTGTTCTTTTAATTTGTCTTGATTAATGTGCACAAGTCTTAATTCATTGACCTCTTTCTCAAGGTCTGTGATCTGTAAACTTAACAGTTCATTATCACGACGTGCACAATCTAAGTTACCTCTTAGATGATAAACCATTTCAGCATCAGAAAGTTTTACCTCTTTTCTTGACGATGAAGCTTTTCCATCAATAGCCATAAGAGCAAGATTTCCTTCATCTTCATCTTCACTGTCAGTATCATCCCAGCTTCTTCCCTTTGCCAGATAAGCCCTTTCAGAGTTCTTTCTTACTTGCTTTGGCTTCCTACATTCTGTGGCAAAGTGTCCCAACTCATTGCAGTTATAGCATCTAATGGTGCTTCGATCAACCATCCCTGTTTTGTACCCACCACTGCTGGTGTTAGAGGATGAAGATCCACCTTTCTGGAATTTGTTGTAGTTGGACTTGTACTTAAGCTTGGGATTCCTCCTGAATCTGACATGGGAGAATCTCTTGACAATTTGGGCCATTGATTCATCTTCCAATTGCTCCAGCTCTTCCAAGGAATAAAAATCATCACTTGATTGATTTGTAGTAGGAGGATCATATTCTGCTACTAACTCATTTTCCTCACCCTTGGAAAACTGTACCATTCTTTCTAACTGTTGAGATTGTTGTTGTTGTTGACCTTCAGCTACAAGTGCAGTAGATGTGCTGACCATTCTATCCTTCCCGTAGACTTCCTTCTGTTGAATCTGCTCCAACTCATAGGTTTTTAACACTCCATAGAGCCTGTCCAAAGAAATCTCACTCAGATCTCTAGCTTCTCTAATGGCAGTGATTCTATGTTCAAGATGAGCTGGTAGTGTTAAAAGGAACTTTTTGTTGACCTCCCTGATTGAATAATACTTTCCATTGATGTTCAGGTTGTTGATCAACGCATTGTACCTCTCAAACACTTCAGTAATTCCTTCTCCTGGATTTGATTTGAAATGTTCATATTCAGAGGTTAGGATTTCCAACTTGTTCTCCCTAACTTCCTCTGTGCCTTCATTAATCACCTCAATAGTTTCCCACATGTGTTTGGAATTTTTACAGTTCATCACATGTTTGTTCATCAAGGGATCAAGGGAATCAATTAATATTAATTGAAGGCTGGCATCCAAGGAGGCTTCTTCCTTCTCAGCAGGAGTAAAATCTTCAGGCTCTTTTGGATAGGTTCTAGCTTCAGTAGTCACCACACCATCTATTATTACCTCCGGTTCAATAATCATCGGAGTTTTTATACCCTTCTTTAACAAGTTTGAATATTTGGGATTTGCAACTTGTAAAAATAATAGCATCTTCTTCTTCCACATGATATAATTCTCTTTATCAAATTGTGGAATTTTAACGGTTCCAACTTTATGTGAAGTCATTATGAATTTTTGAATGAATAAAAATTCAAGGAGTTGAAAAATCACAAAAGTCTAGGATCTTGATTTGTTCGTTAATCAGAAGGCTCTGATACCAATTGTTGGGTCCCAATGTGTTTGTAGAAGGGGGGTTGAATACAAACGTTACCAAATAATCGAATAAAATGCGGAATAAAAAATGTGAAACAAAATTCAAGTTAAATAAAAATATTATTAAACTTGAAAGGTGTTACAACAACTGTATCGATTACAAGGTATTAATCTCAAATCAATTATCACAAATCTAGAATAAATTCGACATGAACTTTTTCTATTTTTGCAATAATTAGAATCAAATGCTAAACGCGATTTGAGATTAAGTTCTAGGGATTTTGATCCGCTAGATTGTTACACAAGAACAAGATAAATAATTCTAGTGGTTTGGATTTAACATTAACAAACTAGAAATTGATCTTGAATTTCTGCAGAGAAGATGATTTTATATTTCAAGGCGGCTGCTCTTTTTGTTCTTGACTTGTGTGTTGGATGATCAAATGATATGCTGCTTCTCTGCTTCTATTTAAATCAACAAATGAATAGAATTGACTTGGCATGACAATCCTATAGCTGGCAAGACTTTCGGTGAGACAATTGAATGAACTAGCAAGACAATCTGAATGAACTAGCATGATAATCAGAATGAACTAGCAAGACAATCATCCTCCTAGAGTAACTTTCGGTGTGACAATTGAATATGGCCTAGCATGACAATCGGTATGACAATCCTGATTGTCATGCTAGTTCATTTTCAATTGTCTTGCTGATTTAATGCTTGAATTTAATCCAATTAAACTTCTGAAAATTCCTAAAATTAATTCAGAATTAATTAATCAATTAATTCAATTAATAAATAAATTATTCTTTGCAGATATAATTTATTTTCTTAATTAAATTAGATGAATTAATTAATTAATAGAGAATTAATTCTAGTCTTGAGCAGCAACCATTCTTCTGCAAATCTTCTGAAAATCACTGAAAATTATGAATCAATTCCACCACTTCAACGTTGACACTCGATGTACTGTCTGGTTCATGAGTGACTAACTTCCGTGACGTTTCTTCATGTCTTGACTCTGACACTTTGATTTTCTTCAGATTAAATCCTTGTAATTAATTGATACTCTGACGAGATCTCTGTCACTTGATTAAATCCACGATCTTGATTTATATCACTGAGGCATGATCAACTTCTTGAACTTCTTCCAGTGAATTAACTCCTCAAGTCTGTAGATGAACCTTGTCTCTGAATCCTTTGACAGATATTACTTTGCGAGATCTCTCTGACGGTAGATCCACTATTTACTTATTACATTCTTATTTGAGTTGAGTTGAATCCTCGAATATACAAATAGGTCTATGACATATGACTTACAATAACTTCATCTAAATTCTGATTAGCAGAATTTATCTCCAGAGCTGGAGTCTTTGATGTAGATGGAGCTTCCAGATAAAGAACTTTAGGTATATTTAAATTATGAATATCTATTTCAGAATTATCAGTTTGTTCTTTAGCATCATCTGTAGCTTTAATAGGAGAGATAGGAGGGGTAACAACTGTGTTATTAGCAGTGTCTTTGGCTTGAGCTGGAATGGCTTCAATGATACTTGGTTCTTGTGAGATCAGAGATTCCTGATCCCCTTCCTCAACTTCTTCAGTATCTTCTGATATAGCCTTAGCCAAATACCTCCTTGCCTTCATTTTCTTCAATCTCCTTTCCAATGAAGGAGTTGCTTCAGCAACATCAGAATTTACAGATTTCCTTTTCAAAGTATCAGAATTTTGAGCTGCTTTCTCTTTCTTAGAAGTAACATTCTCAGCTTCAACTATCACAGGTTTAGATGCATGAACTCGTGCTTCAATTATTTCCTCAAATCATCAAAATTTATTATTGACCATTATTGAATCAAAACATTCATCACAGGATAAAGTTAAAAATCGATGAAGTAAAGATTAACAAATTACAATTAAGACATGCACAGTCACATAATTTGAGAAACAAAGACCAAATCTTGTAATTTAAAGGAAATTTCATTAATATATCAGATGAGTACATTTCATGAAATTTATCAATTACATGCAAAAATTACAAGATAGTCCTATTCTAAGATTCTTAACATCAACAACCTTAGTCCTAGTATAAGAAAACCTATCGACTAGCTCCGTCTGCTACTGACGAAGAGCACTGCAAGACGGATGATCCGTTCTTACTAACAGAGAGCTTATCTCCTTTCCTCTTCCAAATGATCAAGATGGAGATGGTATTCCATCAAAAAGAACAAGAGGTCTGTGTGAACCTCTTGTGGAACTGAGTTCCAGAGCTCTTCAAGAATGGAGGTGACATGCCACTCATGTTGCCAATCATTACAACTCAACTCGATGTTGAAAGTTTCATAGTTCAGGAACAAGTTGAAATGAACCATTTTTGTTGATGAGAATAAAAAGAGAGTGAGTTTGTGAGAAAATGAAAGATGTTTTGGTTGGAATGAATAGTCGTTTTAAATAACCAATAAAATACCAAGGGACGCGAGGAATAGTTAACAATTACAAGTAAAAATAATGATCCCTCGACTCCCTAGACTGATATGTAATAATAACAGTCAGTAAAAGATCTAAAGCAAGAGTTAATAGACACGAGAAATAATTAAAAATTACTGTGCACATGCATTTTTTCAAGACATACAGGTTAACCACTAACCCATAATGATTATGACTATTTTTATCTCACCCAAATTTATTCTGATTTAAATATGACTGATTCAGATTTTACCACAAATAAGTCAAGTAAAGAAAAATGCCACGTAAGCATCAAAGATTCCATCAGGATTTAATATCAGAACTTAACTTATATCAGATTTTAACAGTCATCAGAACATGGCTTCTGTACTCAAAAAGTAAATGTCTTTTTCTGTGATTTTTCATACAAATACTGACTTGTTTTCTTCAGAGTTTAATTATCAGAACTTCCATCAGAACTTGTCCTCAGAAATTATGCAAATGACACTTAACTGTTTGTCAAAAACAACTTAATCGCCACAGTAATTTTCATCATTCATATGGAGTAAAAGTGTGTGCATTCAACAAAATATCAGATAGAGATTAAAGTCTGATCAACTTCAGTACATCTTAGAAATAAGGCATAACTCAGAAAAATACTTAAAATCTGTCATCAGTCATGATGTCTACTATAGAACAACTTTATGCATGAGTCCACCTCAACTGTTTGTGCTCATTTTATGCATCTTTTGAAATTCCTTTTTACAGTGGCTTCTCAGTGTAAGTGAGTCACGACTGCTTATCAGAATTTATGTTGTTATCAGAGTATTTCTCCAGTAATCATAGAGTGTGAAAAGTCACCAAGAATTTTTTTTACTTTTCTAATGCATATTACTTAATACCAGCAATGCACTTGGGTCTTCCCTTCCATATTTTTACTCTAGATCTCAAAGGAGTACCTGACTTTTATTTTTTCTTTTCTTTTCTTCTATTTTGATAAGTGAGGCTTATCAACACTTAGTTCATTCTTAAGATTTACTGACAACAGAATTTGACAAATAAGAAACAAGAATCTAGTTTGTGACTTAGTAATAAGATACACAAAGTAAACTTGACTAAGCTCAATATTAGAATCTTCTTGTGTTAATGAGTTTCCACATAAAGAACTAGTTCAAACATGGGATTTCTAGTATGTTAAAGACTACTAGGTCAGCATCTAGCACAGTTACCCTGATTGGATTGAAAAGTCACAGAACATTCAAAACACTTATCAGAGTATATAAATCCACATCAGATAACAATCAACATTTAATGAATTTTCAAATTAAGCACAGATTACATATAGATAATACAATCTGTAAACACTGATCGTAAAGTCTGATGCATGAGAACAAAAACTAAGCAGATTTAGAGAAAGAACCTGAAGCCATTCCAAGGTCATTTACCAATCTTATAAAAGTAGCTTCACATAGTGGTTTTGTGAAGATATCTGCTAGTTGTTGATCTGTTAAAACAAAATGCAATTTCACTATACCTTCATCCACATGTTCCCTTATGAAATGGTACCTTATGCTGATGTGCTTTGTCATTGATTGTTGAACTGGATTACCTGTCATAGCAATAGCACTTTGATTATCACAGTAAATAGAGATTTTAGAAAATTCTAACCCATAATCCCGTAACTGATTCTTCATCCAAAGAATCTGTGCACAACAGCTCCCTGCACCAATATATTCTGCTTCTGCAGTTGATGTGGAAATTGACTTTTGTTTCTTGCTAAACCAAGAAACCAATCTGCCTCTAAGAAATTGGCAGCTTCCAATTTAGCAATTGGTGCAAATGTTTCATCATAATCAATACCCTCATGTTGAGAGTAGCCTTTAGCAACCAGTCTTTCTTTATTCCTTGTAATTATGCCATCACTGTCAGTTTTGTTTCTGAAAACCCATTTTGTACCAACAACTGATCTGTTCTTTGATCTTGGCACTAGGGTCCAGACTTTATTTCTTTCAAATTCATTTAACTCTTCCTGCATTGTTTACACCCAATTAGCATCTTGAAGAGCTTCTTCCACTTTCTTTGGTTCAGTCTGAGATAGAAAAGAATGATAGAGACATTTATTTGAAGTTGCAATTTTAGTTCTGACACCTGCTTCAGGATCTCCAATGATTAGATCAGGTGTATGTGCTTTAGTCCATTTCCTTGCATATGGAAATTGATCTCTAGAACTGGATCCTCCCCCATGATCCATGCTGTCTCCATCAGCATTATCTGATGCTCCCCTGTAGTTATGCTCTCTGAGACTTCAGAAATTGAATTTGATTTTTCAGGAGTTGAAGAATTAGAGCTTCCAGAATTATCAGAATTTGGCTCATCAGAACTAGATGAATCAGAACTTGAAGGGCCAGTGACAGCTTCTGATGCTTCTTGAGAGTCTTGAGATGTGGTAGTTTCTTCAGCTTGCTCCCCCTGGACAGGTGCATTTTCCTTTGGAGTTGTTACCACAGTTTCAACGACATCAGAACTTAATCCATCGGAACTTACAGGATCAGGATTTAAGTCATCAGAATTTCTAGAATCAGAATTTAAATCTTCATTCGCAAATCTCAGCTGATCATGATCATCGAAATCTTCAAGTCCAGTAATCTTCTTATCATAAAAAAAGACATTGATAGATTCCATGACAACTCTTGTTCTCAAATTGTAGACTCTGAAGGCTTTTATGGAAAGTGGATATCCAACAAAAATTCCTTCATCAACTTTAAGATCAAATTTGGACAGCTGTTTAGGATGAGTCTTAAGAACAAAACACTTGCAATCAAATACATGAAAGTATTTCAGATTTGGCTTCTTCTTCACCATCTCCTACGGTGTTTTTCCATGCTTGTTTATAAGTGTTGCATTTTGTGTAAAATAAGCAGTCTGCAAAGCTTCTGCCCAAAAATAGGTTGGTAGCTTTGCTTCATCAAGCATTGTTCGTGCAGCTTCAATAAGAGTCCTGTTCTTTCTTTCTACAACTCCATTTTGATGTGGAGTTCCAGGTGCAGAAAATTCCTGTTTGATTCCGTGATCTTTGCAGAACTCTTCCATGACTGAATTCTTGAACTCAGTGCTATTATCACTCCTTATGATTTTAACAGAATCTTTGATCAATTTATCCAGCTGTCTGACATGATCAGTTAGGGTAGATGCAGTTTCAGTCTTCTTGTGCAAGAAGTACACACAAGTGTACCTTGTGAACTTATTCACTATAACCATAGCATATTTCTTCTTTGAAATAGACATGACATTGACTGGACCAAATAGATCAACATGTAGTAGGTGATAAGGCTCAAGAATTGATGATTCAGTTTTTCTCTTGAAAGAAGATTTTATTTGTTTTGCCTTCTGACATGAATCACAAAGGCCATCAGGAGAAAATACTGTTTTTAGCAGTCCTCTCACAAGATCTTTCTTTACAAGCTCATTTATATTGTTGAAATTTAAATGAGAGAGTTTCTTGTGCCAATTCCAGCTTTCTTCAATTGATGCTCTACTCAACAGACAGATTGCAGAACCATCAGTACTTGTTGAAAGTATGGCTTCATAAATGTTACCATGCCTGTATCCTTTCAGAACCACTTTTCCTGTTGAATTACTTATAACTTCATAGTGTTCTTCAAAGAAATCCACATGATAACCTCTTTCACATATTTGACTTATACTCAACAGATTGTGTTTAAATCCTGAGACAAGAGCTACTTTTTCAATAATGACATTCCCAAAATTGATCTTGCCATATCCTAGAGTTTTTCCAATGTTGCCATCTCCATAAGAAACTTCTGGGCCAGCTTTCTCCAAAAAATTTGATAGCAGGGCTTTATTTTCAGTCATATGTCCTGAACATCCACTGTCCAGAACTAGGATGTTCTTCTTGTTGCCCTGCAATCACAAAGACCACTAATGGTTAGTTTTAAGGACCCAGACTTGCTTGGATCCTTTGGCTTTTTTAAATTTGTTAACATTTGCAGCGGATTTAACATTAGAGTTTATGCTAACAATTTTAGTATTAACAATATCCAATTTTGCATCATACCTTACACTAGAAGGAATTAAAGAAACTTTCTTCAAAGAAGGTTTTATCTGATAATAGTCATAATATAAACTATGATATTCCTTACAAGTATAAATAGAATGCCATATACTACCAAAATGAAAACAAAAATTTTGTGGCTTAAATCTAACAAACTGATTCTTAACTCCCGACTTAGAAGGTAAGGAGTTTATATTCTTATTCTTCCTGCAAAAAGAAGCCAGATGGTTAGAGTTTCCACATTTATAGTATTTCTTTCTAGGAGCATTAGGAACAGACATATAATTGTTACTTTTATTCATACCTTCCTTTTCATTCCTATTTTTCCTAGCTACCTTTACCTTGTTTACACTGGTAATCTCTTTCAACTTATGTTTAAGTTGCTTCTTTGTCGTTAAGCCTATATTAACTTCAGTTGGTTTATCCTGTTCTAATTTGTCAGAAGTTGACTCTGCTATCACTTCTGTCTCAATATCTTTCATCTTTTCAGAATCAGACTTTATGGTTTTAGATACAAATTTAACAGGATTTACCTTTGGCTTAGTAGTCTGTTTAACAATAATTGGCTTAACTTGTTCAGTTCCTTTTTCACTTTTCTCATCTCCATAACCTAAGCCCTCTTTCCAGTTTCCACTACTTAGTATATCCTGAGTTGCTCTGCCAGAGTTAGTCCAAGTCCTGATAATCTCTCTCTCCTTTTCTAACTCAGTTTTTAGAGATTTATTCATTTTTAGCACTTCATCTCCAATATAGAAAGCATCATCTCTATCTTTCTGAGTTTGATGGAACATAACTAACTCTTTTTCTAAATAATCATTCCTCTTTTTAAAAGCAAGATTTTCAGAAGTTAATCTTTCACATGTTAAAGTTTGATCTCTATAGCTAATAAACATGGTTTTAAGATATAATTTCAACTCAGTAATATCATCAGTATGAAAGGCATAAGTTGTTTGAGGTACCTTTAACTCAGCAGCATCAGAACTGTTATCAGCATTTGCCATCAAGGCATAGTTCTCCTCATCTTCAGAATCTGAGGTATCTGTCCAGCTTTTCTTCTTTCTGATAAGAGCCTTGCCTTTATCACTCTTTCCTTTGTTGCAGTCAGGAGATATGTGGCCTTTCTCACCACAGTTGTAGCATTTGACATTTGAGTAATCTCCTCTGTCAGACTTTCCTCATTTGCCTTCAGATTTTCTGAAGCCCTTCTTATCAGAACTTCTACCTCTCCTGGAAAACTTCTTTCCTCCTCTGAATTTCTTGTAGGCTATCTTTGTGATACCCTTCACCATAAGAGCACACAGCTTCATCATCTCTTCATCAGCATCTACTTCAGGTAGACTTTCAGTTTCTGAATCATCATCATAAGAACTTGATGATTCTGAATCAGACTTTATGATGAGAGCCTTTCCTTTTCCTTTCTTTGAGAGAACCACTTTGGGGGATTCCTCCTCAGCATTAAGAGAAATTGTTCTTGACTTTATCCCATGTCTCTTGCTTCTTTGATCCATCTCAAGTTCATAAGTCTTACGCATTCCATAAATTTCATCAAGAGTAGTTTCATCAAGATCATAGTCATCTCTTATAATAGTAGATTTCAAATCCCAACTTTCAGGAAGAGCTAAAAGGAATTTTAGATTTGAATCTTCAATGTCATATTCCTTGTCCACCAGTGACAGATCATTCAAGAGTTTGAAAAATCTGTCATATAAGTCAGTTAATGACTCATCACTTTTCGAGTCAAAGTGCTCATACTCTTGAGTGAGTATATTCCTCATATTTTTCTTGATTGCATCAGTTCCCTAACACCTTGTCTCCAAAGCATCCCATATCTCCTTTGAAGTTTTGCATTGAATTACCCTATTTGACATGACATTATCAATGGCACTATGCAGCAAATGCCTTACCTTTGCATCCTTGACAATAGATGAGATATCTTCAGCTATGTATTCACTTTTCTCCTTTGGTATGGTCTTTGCTGGATGATCTGCAACTACAACAGAGAGCTTGGTTGGCTTATATGGTCCTTCATAAATTCTGTCAAGGTATTCTGGATCTGTAGCTTCCATAAACATAGCCATCTTCACTTTCCATATGGGATACTCAGAAGGTCTCAACATGGGAACCCTGATAGTCTCATATCGACTATGGGTTTGAGTCTTTGGAGTTTCTTCAGTTTTGGCGGGCTTGGTTGGATTTTCTGCTTCTTCAAACATGATTGTTTTGGATCTTTACTTTATGTATGTTGACAGATGCGCTCTAATACCACTTGTTAGGTCACACAACACTGTAGAAGGGGGTTGAATACAGTGTAGAATACAATCAAATCGATTTAAAGTACAAGTAACAGAAAACAAATGTATTCGATATAATAAACTCTGTTACAATGGAACTGTTCTCTCTCAGTGATGAACAAATATCATGAGAGCTGCTAGGTTACAATATATGATCTTCTCGATGGTCGTAACTCTTATAGAGTAAACCTATGTCTGTGTTTATATAGAAACACAGTTACAAGATAACTTCTAGTTGATATGGAATATAATTTTGTCTCCTAAAATATATCAACCAGATATCTTATATAATTCTTCTAGTCCTCTAACTCTTTCCATGCATATCTTCTTCTTGTATTAGTCTCGATCTTCTTTCCTGTGAATCAGCTTCCTTCCTTAACTATTAGTCCTCCAATACTTAAGTTCTGATTTCCATCTTCTGATATTATCTTCTAATAATCTAAGTCCTGATATCCTTAAGTCCTGACTTCCAGTAAGTCCCGATTCCAGTAAGTACTGATATTTCCTGTTAGTTAAGATCTGAAAACTAAACATGAAACATATTAGACATGACATCTCAAATATATCCAACAACTCTTATTTACTTTCAATAACCAGGACTGTCTAATTACAAAAGCTACTGGAAATTTATTGCCTCAGAACTTCAAATGAAATTTTAAAATCAAAGAATCAAGGGTACAAGGAGGAAAATTAAAGAAGACATAGATACGATTGAGACCAACCATACAAGTACGTAAGATGGCCAGTCTTAGTACTGCATAGTGTACAACACCTAATTCGGTGGCGTCTCACCAGACCCTTTGTCACACAGACAAACAGTCAAATCATATGCATTGACTTCCCTCAATCAACTGATAGAATTACCGAGGAAGGAAAAAATGTTTAGATAGAGAATTCACAAATAGGAAGGGGAAATCTGATTTATGATGAGATCAACAGAACCCTAAATTGCTTAATTCAAACTTTGACTTTCTTACGGGAAAAATAAGCAACTTATTAAGCCATAGACAATCATCCTGGGAAACAAGATGCGTCTCAAGAAACATGTATGAGGGTTTAAGATATAACAACAATACTGATCCACATACTCCATAAAACTTGGGCGGCATAGAAGCCATTAACTTCTGTCCCAACATACTAACTGGACTCACCGAAGTCGCACACTTGTCCAGCAACATCACTTACAATAATTAGGAATAATATTGATATTTCTTTCGCTAATACATTAAGGATCCGCTCAAGAACTGAATTCTCGTAGCCAGACTTATTTTCTCGATAGGGGAACTAGAAATCTCTATCGGACATTACCAGTAATACCTATACGAAGAAGACGTATTCTAGGCTAAGGCAGTTCCAGTCAATCCTTAATAGACGTCAGGGTTAGGCCTCCGAAACCCTTGACAGAACTCTTAGACTCGCTCCTCTAATTGAGTTGCTGACTCACATCTATATATAAACCTTCCTGCTCTCTTTTGACTCTACTCCTAACCTAAATCAGGGACTCAGACCTGTAGCTCTAATACCAACTGTGAAGGCCTCAACCCCGAGGTCAGGAATTGACGTCACCAATAACAATAATAACAAACATAATATAATCCAAGTTATTAATAATACATAACCATGACCCCTTTACCAAGACCTTTTCCAGGTTTAAGTATGATTTAGGTTACAACAACCACAAAACCAACTTATAACAAGCCATCCTGACGCAACTAACTTAACACAGCAACTCAACAGACCATCTTTGGTCCAACACAAATACCTCAACGGAGCCTGGTACGGATGGAACTGGAACTCGGCCCTTACTACGATGAAAGAATCTTCTAAGCATCTGCAATACATATTTACAAAATATTCTACAAGGTTTAGCAATCAATTGCTCAGCAGTACCACTATATGAATAACAAGTAAAATGATTTAAATTAAAGCAGTTATAGGAACATAATTCATAACTCGTTAGAAAACAAATAAAACATGTGTAAACTGGATATTCAAAACTAGCATGCTCTATAAAATAAAATCAGCAGTAGTGTGCTGTGCATAAATACCAGAGTTCAATTTTAGCATGCTATTTTCATTTCCAATACCACTGTTCCATTACAGGAACCATAAAACCATCTGTCCCGTTACGGGGACCATAAAACCATTTGTTTCGTTACAGGAACCACAAAGCTATTTATTCCATTACTGGAACCACAATCACAATCAGATATGTATTGGATGTTATTTAGGGACTGCTGATCAGGTCTCCACACAAGTCATCTAGGATAGTTGGCCAGGCTATCACAAAAATAGTCTAGGAAAGCTGATCAGGCTTTTACACAAATTAACCGGATCCGCAGAGACTAGCTAGGTCTTTGATTAACTATGCTAGACTAATCCGTGAAAATAGGGTGCACAACCGAATTAGCCACTTACGCAACGTCATCCAATATCTGATTCATTTTATCCAGTTTTCAAAATTACTTTTACCAATCTCTTTTTAAAAACCATTATGTCATAACACACCATTCAAAACTTCCTTTCATTTTAATCACTTTTTAGAGATAGGTACTTTCAGAAGTTACTTGTCCCCAAAAATATATTTAAACAACATTTCCAAATATAGGGGATACTTAACTTAAAACATTTCTGTTCCTGTTTGAAAATAAAACAATATTTCATTCATATATACTGAACCATAAGAGTATGGTCAGGGTACTTGCCTTGCAGAGCTTACAACTATCACTAACGCTCGACTTTTTCGCCTTACAATCAGACTATCCTGGACCCGACTTTGACACTGAGGTCCTTCGCTTGGAACTTTGCTGAGCTTGTCGACTGATCACTAGATTATCTTTAGTCTAACGTCAATTCTCGAGTCCTTCGACTAGTACCTACATAGCTAAACTACTCTAGGTTAGACATTCGATTATGCTTGACATATCCTCGCTAACGAACCTACCCATTCGATAACAATCCCGACTCGTACATTTTCGGATTATCATAATTTACATAACAATTAAGTTCATACATTCACAACTCGGTTCGATAATCACTTTCGGAATATACATATACTTGTTGCTTCGGAAATCAGGGTTGTTAGCTAATATACCACATATTTGATCATGACACACAAGTAAATCTCCTAAAATATTTATAATTATATAGTTATATATGTCTGACCGGTAGTCCCGATAATCACAGGATATGCCCCTATTTTTGAATAATTTTTTCCCAAAAAATCGGGTGGCACCTCCTCTGTTTGTCAACCTACCCGTCGAAATATAATCAACGTCTCAATCAATAAAAACCCAACAATTAGTCCAACTATTACAATTCACCATCCAAAATACATGCTCGACTTAGATATAAAATAACTAATTTTCGTTTTAAAAATAATTTTAGAAATTAAATTAATGTTTTAAAATTTTTAGGACTCGGAATTAATTCATCACGGTCTACTGTCGGCTCGCAGAGACTTATCTCCGACGGCAACGAAAATTCGGTGGTGCCAAATTATTACGGGTTTCCAACACAAATTTCTCCTGATTAAACTTTCATAATTATCAAAAATAAAATTCAGAAATCAAGTATATTTCATTGAATTTTATTCTTAGAAAATTAAAAATAAACACTTCGAATTCATCCAAGAAACTGGAGAATGAAATAGCAGCAAGAAAATCGATAGCCAGACAACCTCACAACAACCTCACAACAATCTCACTATAACACACGCATGCCACAAATGCGCAGACCACTGCGTCGGAAAAGAATCCGGCGACGGCCGGAAAGAAACAGCAGGGACGACAACAAGGCAAGCAACATCAACGAATTCCATACGTATATACATATATATAAGCGTACATATACAACAAACTCAACATAATAAATCTGGGGTATCTTACCAGCGACGAATGAAAGGAAGAGCAGAGGGGAGTTGTGACGCCCTCCAAACCCGGGATCTAGATTTGGGGGTCACTCGCCAATAAACTAAAATAAAATAATTACAGCGGAATAATATAATAAATACGACCCCTTTACCTGCACTGGATCGATCACAGGTTATAGTATGGAACAGGCACTACTACAAATCAAGTGTTATTACAAACCATAGTCTAATTAGTTTTACAACTTATTCAAATTTTATTACAAACCTCTAGACTAATTAAGTATCCCAAACTGTCTACCTGGAAACACACCAACTATTTACAAACACATAACCTCTGGTCAGACCTGGAACTTAAGCTTGCCCTGGCCTAGCTGAAAGAATCAAGATAAGAAACAAGTATGAGCGAAAGAAATGCTCAGCAAGTAGTAAATAGCTTATGATTTGGAATAACAACAGTATATCTGATGAACAAAACTAACTACAATAACTGAACAGTATCAAAACTGATATAAATTTGATAATAAACAACATTTGCAATATATTATGTTTTGGGATTGGAATCCTCGAACGACGGTGTGTTGCCGCCGGTGATCAGCCGCGGAGCAACACCGGTATGCCGAAGCATATCCAACTAAACAAAAGGTACCCAAGGCACATATTGGCCTAGCAAAGTGTTATATCATGTATAACACATAGCTCACACTGGACCGCCATCACGGCCTCTTACGCAACCATCCATCCCATAAAAACAATTTTCCGTCAAAGGAGTCGAATCAAATGACATCCTTAACCACATAACTCCCCATTTCTCATGGTCCGGAGTTCTCTCAACACCCAATGGCGAAATAACCGAACAATTAGTTATTCGCTAATTTCAATTCAAAGCGTCACTACATAGAGTAATTTATAGCGAAACATAAAACGTTTAACTATTCTGAACTTAGAATAGTATAGATATTGAAAGAATAAAGTCCAGAGTCAATATCAATTGAATGATAAATAAAGATATAGGTACTTGCATAATATAATTTGAAATGAACATCACTTGAACGATAAGTGAAGTTGGGGTTACTTGCCTGGTATGCTTGACAACTTCTTACTATAACTCTGCTTATAACTGCTGGCTACTATCTCCGTTTAACACTTGACTGCACTCATTGCTACTCGATTCTATAAACAAAAGGACTATTTTAATTGACAGAACTAAACTCAATTGACGTAACTATACGTCTTGACCTCTACCCGATCGTTTTTAACTAAGCATGGCATTTTAAACTGTAACCAGATAGCATGCATACCACATAACACATAATCAGAGCATTCATATAACACGCAATCCCATATTTCATGTAACACATACGTCAGATCATTAAAAGATACGCCTCAGTGCGTTCAGAATGAAAATCAATTCAATATTAACATTTATCGATCAAATACCGACTCAAACTGATACACACATTAAATGATATTGCAATACAAAAGAAATTAGGTCTCAAAAGTATTTTTATTGGAAGCGCAACATTTTTCTGAGTCTGTACGCATTCGTTTCAAATTAAACGGACGAACGGTTTGTTTATAAATATCTTGTCCCAACAACACATAATTAGGTTTTGTAAAAATTACATATCCTCGTTCGACGTCTCCGATAATTATAGGTTACGTTCCCGTATTTTCAGAATTAATTTCCCGAAAATCGGGCAGCGTCTCCTTTGTTTATCGGCCTACCCGTCGAACACTCGACGTCAAATTCACAACAATCCAATTTCACAACTACAATCCCAATATTCAAGAATCCCAATCACCGATACATTTCAAATGTTAATTATTATTATTTATTTTTATTCATATTTTTATTCGTATTTTATGTTTTTGTTCGTATTTTTATTTTATTCGTAGGACTCAGATAAAATCATCATCGCCCACCGTCGGCTCGCCGAGGCTCATCGTCGACGGCGGTAAAATTTTGCGGGTACCCGATAAATCCTCTGGTTTCCAACGCAAAATTCCACCGATTATTCAAAATATTTTCCGCGCGTAACCTTCATATCATGAATATTATTCAAAATAATTATCCGGCAGGAAATAACTTAATAAAATTAATATTATAATAAAGTCCACAGTCACACGCGCGATACGCACAGAAACGAAAAGAACAGAACAATCAGCCGGACAATCAACCGGAAACAGGGAACAACACAGCCGAAATATTGGCCACGCACAGACACACACACGCAAAGCACACACAATACACACACAATCGATACGCAGATACACACATAGATATATGCATACACAGCCAAACAGGAACGAACTGAAACCAGCAATCGGAACAAAACGACAGCCAGAGAATAAGGCGGAGGCGGAGGAGATTACCAAAAAATGAACCGGAGAATCAGGCGATGGCAAGGGAAAATAGGGGCAAACGGGGAATACGAAGATGAATTAGAGGGATGAAGGAGAGAAACACAGAAATGTTGACAGAGGAGAGATTGGAGAGAAAGAGAGTGACGGGAGAGATGAGAAAGAGGAGAGAGAGAGCCGAGAGAAATAGAGAGAGACAGTCGGTTGGAAGAGAGAAAGGAAGAGATAAGGTTAAATGGATTTATCAGGTTTTGTTTCGCTATTACTCGACTCTAACATCGCGAATTCAGTAATTTTAACGAATAACTTACAAGTAAAGTAACACGATAATTCACGAAAATAGTTTTTTTTTTTTTTTAAAAAAAATTCCAAAATAGTTTAAAGATAGTAATATAAATTTTAGAAATTTTAAAATCATTTTTGGTACGCAACTAGTACCCACCTTTAATAATTTAACGAATAAATGTGTGGGTGAATAAAAGCCAGAAAATTGCCGGAATAATTTTAAAACTCTCAAAATATTTAAAAGTTAATAAAATAAAATTTTCATGATTTTTGAAATATCTTGGAATTAAATATTGACTTTACAGTTAAATGGAGTCAAAAAAAATCATTTAAAGATAATTAATAAATAAAATATTGATTTCTAAATTTTATAAACTTCTAAAAATAAAAAAAAATTATGAAGTAATAAAATGATTTTAGAGATAATCAAATATTTATGAAAGTAATTCTTTAACAAAATCACTTTTAATTATAAAAACAAAATAACACAACTAATTACACAAATGATACTCGAATACCAATAATCTCACTTAATTAATAAAGATATTAACAAAAGTAATATCCAACTGACAGAACCTATACACATAGTTTATTTTGTAAATACTGGGAAAATAATTAATAAATCCATATAGCATTATAAAATCATACACCGATCCAAAAATTACCAGAAAAACCCGATGACACGTAAAATGCATTCAAACGCGCATAAAATCAAATAAAACAGATATATTAATAAAGACGCTGATAAATACGCGTCTCAATTGCAGATAGATTCATATAATTGCAGTTTAAGCATATTTTAATCAATCAAAAAAAATCTCTGGCCCACACAGAAACACACATAACTGTTATAACATCTCATATCATAGCAACAATTACTTTAAATTTATAAAACACACAATATTTATTTATTTAACATATAATATTCACATAATTTTCCCGGATATTACATCCTTCCCCCCTTAACAGGATTCTGTCCTCAGAATCAACCTAGGAAAATAAATGAGGATACTTGGATTGCATTTCGCTTTCCAATTCCCAAGTTGACTCTTCAACCTTGGGATTCCTCCACAAGACTCGCACTAAAGATACAGATTTATTCCTAAGCACTCTTTCTTTCTTATCTAAAATCTGCACTGGTTGCTCTACAAAAGACAAATCTGGCTGGATCTCTATTGGCTCGTATTCTATCACATGATTCGAATCAGGAAAATAACGCTTCAACATTGACACGTGGAACACATTGTGAATATGCTGCATGTGAGGGGGTAACGCTAATTCGTAAGCAACCTTTCCCACACGCTTCAAAATCTCAAAAGGGCCAACATAACGTGGACTCAGTTTTCCTTTCTTTCCAAATCTTGATAAACCTTTCCAAGGTGAGACCTTTAATAGCACTGCTTCACCAACTTCAAATTCCATATCTTTTCTGGTAGGATCAGCATATTTGCGTTGACGATCTTGAGCTGCTGTTAATCTTTTCCGAATGAGTTCTATTTTCTCCTTCGTCTGTTGGATCAATTCTGGACCCAAAATCTTTCTTTCACCAACTTCTTCCCAACATATTGGAGATCTGCATCTTCTCCCGTACAAAGCTTCGTAAGGCGGCATTCCAATACTGGCATGATAACTGTTATTGTAGGAGAATTCAACTAATGGCAAATGCTCGTCCCAACTCCCTTCAAAATCTAGTGTACATACCCTTAGCATATCTTCAATAGTCTGAATCGTTCTTTCACTTTGACCGTCTGTCTGCGGATGATACGCGGTACTCATGTTCAGCTTCGTTCCGAGACAATCTTGAAAACTTCTCCAAAATCTTGAATTAAATCGAGGATCTCTGTCTGAAACTATGGATACTGGAACTCCGTGTCTTATCACAATTTCTTTAAGATATAACCGTACCAATTTATCCATTGAGAATCTCTCGTTGATAGGAAGAAAATGCGCTGACTTCGTCAATCTGTCAATAATAACCCAAATAGCATCATGATTCGCCCTGGTCCTCGGTAATCCAACTACGAAATCCATCGCTATATGCTCCCATTTCCATTCTGGAATGTCCAATGGTTGTATCAGTCCACTGGGCCTTTGATGTTCCGCTTTGACTCGGTGGCAAGTGTAACACTTACTTACCCATTCTGCAATTTCCTTCTTCATGCTTGGCCACCAAAAGTTTTCTCTTAAGTCTCTGTACATCTTCGTACTCCCGGGATGAATTGAATATCTAGAGTTGTGAGCGTCTCGAAGAATTTCATCTTTCAGCTCGGCTACATTGGGTATCCATATTCTGGAAGAAAATCTTAATATCCCTTTATCATCCTTTTGACTCCCTATCTCTTCTCCTGTCAAACTGTCTCGTTCATGGCTCATAACTTCCTCCTGACATCTTCTTATTTTCTCTAATAGTTCTGGTTGAAAAAACATTGCACATAACACCTCTATAGACATACTTGGAATACTGACCTCTATTTCTAGCTTCTCAAATTCCTTGATCAATTCCTCTGATGAAATTATCATATTTAACCTTTCTTTTCTGCTCAGAGCGTCGGCCACCACATTTGCTTTGCCTGGATGATAGTTAATAATACAGTCATAGTCCTTGATTAGTTCTAACCATCTTCGTTGTCTCATGTTTAATTCCTTCTGGGTAAAGATATACTTCAAACTCTTGTGGTCCGTGTAGATCTCGCACTTTTCCCCATAAAGATAATGCCTCCAAATCTTCAATGCAAATACTATAGCTGCCAATTCCAGATCATGCGTTGGATACTTCTCTTCGTGTGGTTTCAACTGTCTTGAAGCGTAAGCTATCACCTTGTCATGCTGCATCAAAACACATCCTAATCCTTTGTACGACGCGTCACTGTAGATCACAAAATTTCCTTGTTCATTTGGCAAGACTAGTACTGGAGAAGATACTAATCTATTCTTTAATTCCTGGAAACTTTCTTCGCACTTCTCATCCCATTCAAATTTCTGGTTCTTCCTGGTGAGCTTTGTCAATGGCGTAGCTATCTTTGTAAAATCTTGCACAAATCTTCTGTAGTAACCTGCCAATCCCATGAAACTTCTTACTTCCGTTGGTGTTTTTGGCCTCTCCCAGTTGATCACGGCTTCAATCTTTGCTGGATCCACTTCCACTCCTTTATTACTAATCACGTGCCCAAGAAATCGTACTTCTTTTAACCAAAATTCACACTTGGAAAACTTTGCGTATAACTTCTCCTGTCGCAGTATCTCCAGAACTATCCTCAAATGCTCTACATGCTCCTCTTCTGTTTTGGAATAGATCAAGATGTCGTCTATAAACACGATCATGAATTTATCCAAATACTTTTTAAATACTCGATTCATCAGATCCATGAAAGCTGCTGGTGCGTTAGTTAATCCAAATGCCATCACTAGAAACTCATAATGCCCATATCTGGTTCTAAATGCGGTCTTCGGAATGTCTTCAGGCTTGATCTTTAGTTGATGATATCCGGATCTTAAATCAATCTTAGAAAACCATACAGCGCCTCGCAATTGGTCAAACAAATCATCGATCCTTGGTAACGGATACTTGTTCTTAATGGTTAGCTTATTCAGTTCTCGATAGTCGATACATAACCGCATACTCCCGTCCTTCTTCTTGACAAACAGTACTGGTGCGCCCCATGGGGATACACTGGGTCTTATAACTCCTTTCTCCAAAAGATCTTGCAACTGAGATGCCAATTCTTTCATTTCCACTGGTGCCATCCGGTACGGGGCTTTAGAAACTGGTTCTGTTCCGGGTGCTAGATCAATTGCAAACTCAATTTCTCTGTCTGGAGGTAATCCTGGTAGATCGTCTGGAAAGACATCTGAAAATTCGTTGACAATTGGAATCGCTTCTAATGTTGGAACTTCCTTGCTGGTGTCTATCACATGGGCCAAATATGCTTCACAATTCTGACGCAATAACTTCTTCACTTGAGCGATCGTTAAGAACTTCTTCTCTTGCTTATTTCCTCGGAATATCACCTTCTTCTTATTATCCAAGGTCTGAAGTCTCACTTTCCTATTCTTACAATCAATCTGGGCGTTATTTTCTGACAACCAATCCATTCCTAAAATAACATCAAATTCTCCCAACTTAAAAGGTATCAAGTTGGCATAGAAATAATGTCCTCCTATCTCAACATCGCACCTCGGGCACACTCGGTCGACTAAAACTTGATTCTTATTAGCTAACTCTATTATTAATGCTTGTTCTAACAACTTAACTTCGCAATGCAGTTTATCGACAAAATTTTGAGAAATAAATGACCTCGTAGCTCCAGAATCAAATAAAACTTTAGCATCTACGGAGTTGACTGGAAGCGTACCTGCAACCACGTCTGAACTCTGAACAGCATCCTTCATAGTCATATTGAATGTCCTAGCCTTTGGCTGGTCCTTTGTTGGTGGTCCTTCAATCCTTGGCACATTAGCAGTTGGTTCAATTGTCTGGCAGTCCCTGGCAATATGCCCCATCTTTCCACATTTAAAGCACACTGTCCCTGATCTTTGAGCTGTAGTCTGACTTCGACACTCATTAGCATAGTGTCCCTTCTGATTGCACTTATAACACAACACATTAGCCTTACAAATCCCAAAATGCCTTCTACCACAAAATTTGCACTCTGACGCAGGTGGACGATTGGGTCTCTGCTGATTTGAATTCTGAAAACGGTTGCCTTGTCCTCCATTTTCTGATTGTGGTCTCTTGAATCCCACATTCCTATTACCCTGAAATCCTGGCCTTTTGTTGAAACGGTCCTGAAAATTACTTGACTGCTGACCTCCCTCTGAGGTTTCCATTTTCCTTTTCTTCCCATCATTTCCTTTCTGAGACATATCACTCCTACTCTCAATCACCATTGCCTTCTGAACCATTGCCACATATGAAGTCAACTCAAACATGGCCACTCTGTTCTGAATCCAAAACTTCAATCCCTGTTCAAATCTTCTGGCTTTCTTTTCATTTGTATCAACCTGGTCTGGCACGAACCTTGCTAACTCAGTAAACTTAGCCTCGTATTCAGCCATGGTAAGATCACCCTGGGTCAGGTTCAAGAACTTAATCTCCATTTGATTCTTCATATACCTCGGGAAATACTTCTACATGAACAACTCTGTGAATTTCTCCCAAGTTATAAACTCACCTCCTTCCAATGCTCGCGTGGATTCCCACCAATAGTTCGCCTCGCCCTTCAAAAAGTAGCTTGCAAACTTGGTCTTCTGCTCAGCTCCTGCTCCGACCAATTCAAAAGCCTTTTCCATTTCCTTGAGCCATGCATTGGCTTCCACAGGATCAGCACTTCCCTTGAACTCAGGTGGCTTCACTGCTTGAAACTGCTTAAAAGTCACTGCAGGTGGTGCTGCTGCTTGCTGCTGTTGTTGCTGTTGTTGCTGTTGTTGCTGCTGCGTAAGATGTAACATCTGCTGCTGTATCAGTCCCAACATCTGGATAATCGCTGGATCTGTACGACTCTCGGTACGATCCTCTCCTAAATTATTTCTTCTCTTTGGTGCCATTATTCTGGTAAGAAACAAGCAATATATATAATAATCTGTCAAGCATTGTGTCAAATATGTAGCAATTCCTTAGCATATTAAAGTTCGCAAACACTATCTCTTCTCAAAATATTATAAACTTGCTACCATATTAACACAAGCGACATAATTATCACATAATCCTGCTTATTATCTCGAGAATAATAACATAAAGAAAATTTACTCCGAATTATCCAAATCTTTTAAATCCTTGCTCGAAATCTTAACTAAACCAACAAAATAGCAGGGCAATGACACAAGGCCTAAAGCTAAACACAAAACAGGAAACCTAAACAACTTAACTATAACCCAGCCCAATATCCTAAATTTAATCCTATAAAAGCTAAATTACACGCGCCTATCTTATCTGATCTTCCGATGACTCATCTATGACAATCCTACGCCTGTTTCAGTGACCATAACCTGTAGCTCTGATACCAACCTGTGACGCCCTCCAAACCCGGGGTCTAGATTTGGGGGTCACTCGCCAATAAACTAAAATAAAATAATTACAGCGGAATAATATAATAAATACGACCCCTTTACCTGCACTGGATCGATCACAGGTTATAGTATGGAACAGGCACTACTACAAATCAAGTGTTATTACAAATCATAGTCTAATTAGTTTTACAACTTATTCAAATTTTATTACAAACCTCTAGACTAATTAAGTATCCCAAACTGTCTACCTGGAAACACACCAACTATTTACAAACACATAACCTCTGGTCAGACCTGGAACTTAAGCTTGCCCTGGCCTAGCTGAAAGAATCAAGATAAGAAACAAGTATGAGCGAAAGAAATGCTCAGCAAGTAGTAAATAGCTTATGATTTGGAATAACAACAGTATATCTGATGAACAAAACTAACTACAATAACTGAACAGTATCAAAACTGATATAAATTTGATAATAAACAACATTTGCAATATATTATGTTTTGGGATTGGAATCCTCGAACGACGGTGTGTTGCCGCCGGTGATCAGCCGCGGAGCAACACCGGTATGCCGAAGCATATCCAACTAAACAAAAGGTACCCAAGGCACATATTGGCCTAGCAAAGTGTTATATCATGTATAACACATAGCTCACACTGGACCGCCGTCACGGCCTCTTACGCAACCATCCATCCCATAAAAACAATTTTCCGTCAAAGGAGTCGAATCAAATGACATCCTTAACCACATAACTCCCCATTTCTCATGGTCCGGAGTTCTCTCAACACCCAATGGCGAAATAACCGAACAATTAGTTATTCGCTAATTTCAATTCAAAGCGTCACTACATAGAGTAATTTATAGCGAAACATAAAATGTTTAACTATTCTGAACTTAGAATAGTATAGATATTGAAAGAATAAAGTCCAGAGTCAATATCAATTGAATGATAAATAAAGATATAGGTACTTGCATAATATAATTTGAAATGAACATCACTTGAACGATAAGTGAAGTTGGGGTTACTTGCCTGGTATGCTTGACAACTTCTTACTATAACTCTGCTTATAACTGCTGGCTACTATCTCCGTTTAACACTTGACTGCACTCATTGCTACTTGATTCTATAAACAAAAGGACTATTTTAATTGACAGAACTAAACTCAATTGATGTAACTATACGTCTTGACCTCTACCCGATCGTTTTTAACTAAGCATGGCATTTTAAACTGTAACCAGATAGCATGCATACCACATAACACATAATCAGGGCATTCGTATAACACGCAATCCCATATTTCATGTAACACATACGTCAGATCATTAAAAGATACGCCTCAGTGCGTTCAGAATGAAAATCAATTCAATATTAACATTTATCGATCAAATACCGACTCAAACTGATACACACATTAAATGATATTGCAATACAAAAGAAATTAGGTCTCAAAAGTATTTTTATTGGAAGCGCAACATTTTTCTGAGTCTGTACGCATTCGTTTCAAATTAAACGGACGAACGGTTTGTTTATAAATATCTTGTCCCAACAACACATAATTAGGTTTTGTAAAAATTACATATCCTCGTTCGACGTCTCCGATAATTATAGGTTACGTTCCCGTATTTTCAGAATTAATTTCCCGAAAATCGGGCAGCGTCTCCTTTGTTTATCGGCCTACCCGTCGAACACTCGACGTCAAATTCACAACAATCCAATTTCACAACTACAATCCCAATATTCAAGAATCCCAATCACCGATACATTTCAAATGTTAATTATTATTATTTATTTTTATTCATATTTTTATTCGTATTTTATGTTTTTGTTCGTATTTTTATTTTATTCGTAGGACTCAGATAAAATCATCATCGCCCACCGTCGGCTCGCCGAGGCTCATCGTCGACGGCGGTAAAATTTTGCGGGTACCCGATAAATCCTCTGGTTTCCAACGCAAAATTCCACCGATTATTCAAAATATTTTCCGCGCGTAACCTTCATATCATGAATATTATTCAAAATAATTATCCGGCAGGAAATAACTTAATAAAATTAATATTATAATAAAGTCCACAGTCACACGCGCGATACACACAGAAACGAAAAGAACAGAACAATCAGCCGGACAATCAACCGGAAACAGGGAACAACACAGCCGAAATATTGGCCACGCACAGACACACACACGCAAAGCACACACAATACACACACAATCGATACGCAGATACACACATAGATATATGCATACACAGCCAAACAGGAATGAACTGAAACCAGCAATCGGAACAAAACGACAGCCAGAGAATAAGGCGGAGGCGGAGGAGATTACCAAAAAATGAACCGGAGAATCAGGCGATGGCAAGGGAAAACAGGGGCAAACGGGGAATAGGAAGATGAATTAGAGGGATGAGGGAGAGAAACACAGAAATGTTGACAGAGGAGAGATTGGAGAGAAAGAGAGTGACGGGAGAGATGAGAAAGAGGAGAGAGAGAGCCGAGAGAAATAGAGAGAGACAGTCGGTTGGAAGAGAGAAAGGAAGAGATAAGGTTAAATGGATTTATCAGGTTTTGTTTCGCTATTACTCGACTCTAACATCGCGAATTCAGTAATTTTAACGAATAACTTACAAGTAAAGTAACACGATAATTCACGAAAATAGTTTTTTTTTTTTTTAAAAAAAAATTCCAAAATTGTTTAAAGATAGTAATATAAATTTTAGAAATTTTAAAATCATTTTTGGTACGCAACTATTACCCACCTTTAATAATTTAACGAATAAATGTGTGGGTGAATAAAAGCCAGAAAATTGCCGGAATAATTTTAAAACTCTCAAAATATTTAAAAGTTAATAAAATAAAATTTTCATGATTTTTGAAATATCTTGGAATTAAATATTGACTTTACAGTTAAATGGAGTCAAAAAAAATCATTTAAAGATAATTAATAAATAAAATATTGATTTCTAAATTTTATAAACTTCTAAAAATAATAAAAAAAAAATTATGAAGTAATAAAATGATTTTAGAGATAATCAAATATTTATGAAAGTAATTCTTTAACAAAATCACTTTTAATTATAAAAACAAAATAACACAACTAATTACACAAATGATACTCGAATACCAATAATCTCACCTAATTAATAAAGATATTAACAAAAGTAATATCCAACTGACAGAACCTATACACATAGTTTATTTTGTAAATACTGGGAAAATAATTAATAAATCCATATAGCATTATAAAATCATACACCGATCCAAAAATTACCAGAAAAACCCGATGACACGTAAAACGCATTCAAACACGCATAAAATCAAATAAAACAGATATATTAATAAAGACGCTGATAAATACGCGTCTCAATTGCAGATAGATTCATATAATTGCAGTTTAAGCATATTTTAATCAATCAAAAAAAATCTCTGGCCCACACAGAAACACACATAACTGTTATAACATCTCATATCATAGCAACAATTACTTTAAATTTATAAAACACACAATATTTATTTATTTAACATATAATATTCACATAATTTTCCCGGATATTACAGGAGTGTCGAGGGAGGGATTAAGAGATTGGGGGGTAACAATACAGGGGTACTGCTTCTGTGTATTTTTTTTACTTATTTATTTATTATCTCTTTGTGCAGTGACTAATTACCAACCTCCACGTATCTGTTGCACTACCAAATACTCGACACGTGTCCTGAACCTCCATATGCCTCTTTTTGCAGTTTTGTACCGCAATATGCGCTTTGAAGACTGAACACGCGGATGAAAATAATCGGGAAAATTACCAAAATAAATTTAAAATTCTTGAAATAATTAAAAACTAATAAAATAAAATTTTTATAATTTTTAAAGTGTATTTTTGAAACGCGACTCGTACCCGCATTTAACGATCAAACGAACCAACTCGCGGTTGAATTTATTCCCAAAAATTTCCAAAATAATTTTAAAATTCTCGGAATAATCCAAACTTAATAAAATATAAGTTTCATAATTTTTGAGATATCCTGGAACTTAATACTGAATTTACACTTAAATGTACTCAGAAAATCATTTAGTGATAAATAATTAATGAAATATTGATTTCTAAATTTTATAAGATCCCAAAAATAATTATTGAAATTATAAAGCCATAAAAACAATTTTATAGACAATCCAAATATTTATGAAAATAAATCTGCCATAAAATCACTTTTAAAAGTGAAACAGAAACAATACGGCTCAATAATTGATTATACATATATTCTCTGTAACCCAATAACCACATTCAAATAATAAGAAAGCATCACACAGCTGACAGGACCGATGCACATGTCTTATTTACTTAATTATTCAATAATTACATTATTAAATAATACAAAAATATACGAGTCATTATAAATATTCTTTTTATTCAAAAGTATAAGTACTTGGAGGTTTGCTTACAACTCCAAATACAAAGATCTGAAGCAATACATATAAAAAGAACCAAAGCAATAAGCTATAAATCTAGGGTTCTTCTTATCACTCTAAAAATTAAAAGCTCCTATTAAAAGGTATTAAATACAATTAAGGGAGCTTTAAATAATGAGTGTTACAAGTTTGTAAGGCTTTAAATAGTGTGGAACAAATTGGACATGACCTCCCCTTGTCAAATCAAGCTTTCAAAGTGAGCTGAGATAATTTTGCAAGAGCTTCGCACGTTGCAAAAATGGAGAGATACAATTTTCAATCTGCATCTTTGATTATATAGATTGGTAGGCTATTGGAGAGAAGGAGGCTACGTAGCACAATCAGGACCAAGCAAATAAAATTGACAGCTTGCAATCAATTGTAACTTGCGACCCTGAGATTCATAATTTATTTAACTTGCAACCCTTAATTACTAAGAGATATTTCCTAAAAAAATTGCAAGTTGTGACTCTGCATTTGCTTCTTAACCTGCGACCTATGAAACCCTGCAGGTTTCCTTATGTTGCGACTAGCTCCCCTGTACTGTAGTCACTGCCTTATAATTCAAGTTATATCCTCCGACCTTTTAACACTCTGGGGAGGATTTAATTATGACTCAGAAGTGTGAGGAACACTTAGTTGTGACTCGCATTAGCCTATAAAACTTTTCCATAGAAAATTTGATTGGATTTATGTTTCTTGCGACCAAAAAATCATGTATAGCTTTTAGTCTTTGTTTTCTTTCTTTTTAAATCCAAGCAAGCAAGGCAGAGCATCTAGGAGGAGTTTCTTGCACGCGCTGAATTTCACAGAATCAATTCGAGCGGTTGTGTCCCACGCACGGTACATGCGCAGTAGATTGGAGTATAAAAAACCTGCCATGTTTCTGATTTCTCTTGAATTTCATAGCAAAACAAACTGTTTCCGTGGTTTCTTTGTTTAGCAAATAGCATGTAGTTGTGGGTCCCGCGTGGATGAACAAAGAAATGAATATAAATGGTGCCATTTCCTTAACAAACAATTAGATTGATTTTGGCTCCTTTTCTTTTATTTAATCCCGAACCAAGCTACTTCATGCATGCAAAGCTGGAGAGCTTTAAAATAAATAAAAAATTTGATTATTAAGATAAATAAACGAATGAATTAGATTTCATTTATCTATTTAATTAAAAATCAAACATTTACTTTTTTATTATTTTGAAATCAAATGTTGATGGTAAATTAAATAAATAAATGAATTAATTTCCATTTATTCATTTAATAAAAAATCAGCCATAGATTAAAATAAATCGTGTAAATCCTTGGGTTGTACTCCTCTTTATCCTCAGACCTTCTAATCTCCGAATTTCCATACCTTGAAATATTTCCAGACTCCTCGAGTACAAAAACCACTTAACAGTATTTCTAAAAATAATACTCCGTTTCCTTTCACAGATTACTGACGTCTAGTGCAAAGGTCTGGTTCACAGATGACTAGTTCCGCTCTCAGGCCTTTGTATTAAACCCATACAAACCACTGTTAAGTTTTCTACCAAATATAACCAACTTCACTAGGAATCCTTGAGGTCTTACACTGATCCCAATAACTACTTCGAATGACTCCAATATTATTCCTCTGATGCCTGAACATATTAACGAACTTCATACAGATCACTGTTGAGGTGTTCTTCACTGCAGATACCAAAACCTTCTGTGTATATGTCCAAATAAAAATCTGTACTGATTCTGGTGGAACATAGATTATTTTGAAGTCCATGTTTTATGTTGAGTTATACATACAGCTTCAATCTTGCTTATAATCTCTCATCCTAAGATGAAGAATCCCTTTCTTAGTACAATAAATTTAGAAATCCCTCTTTTTAGTTTCTAAAAGACTATTAGTTCATAATCTCTTTATAATCTCTCCCTCTTAGTTGATTAATCCTTCAAAATGTATTTTGGGTAAAACCTTAGGATCAACCAACTAAGTGAAGAGACTATTTGGTAACCATTTCCTCACAGTGCAAGTGTGTGATTTCTGTTTAGTAATCTCACATTTGTGTTTCACTCCACTCTACACTCAAGTGTTTGTCACTCAGTCTCACAGTGTGTCACTCACTCAAAGCTCCAAACATCCAAGTGTACCTGCGAGAAAATCCTTTTCATAGAAAAGTTGTCTTCCACCTTCAAGGATAGAAACTCTCAGTCAAGAAATTTAGAAATGTTCCTTCTGAGAGGGGAAATTAGGATTCTTTTAAGTGGCAGAATTCATGATATCCCTCAACTTCCATGAAGAAGTATACCTCATAAACTCGTCAGATAATATCTGAGTCCTTATTTATGAGCTCCAATTTTGACTAAGTCAAAATCAGTTCCAGTTTGAATTTCGGGAAGATAACCAATGATCAATGATATGCCATTAGGGTTCAAAGATTTCTTCTAAAGTCTGTGAGGACTTATTAGAGTCTCCAAGATCTTACCTCAAAAGATCAGATTCCAAGATCATTTCACATATCATAGACTAGGATCTGAGAATAAAGATCGAGCAACTTCTAGAATCATATGTTCTCATTCAAGATCAGAGATAAAGAATAGAAACTTGATCGAGGATTCCAACCATTGTTATTGACCTTGATATGGTTTAACAATGATTGTAATATCAATACCTTCCTTGTGTGTGTGAATCTCACATGTGTATCGGAAATATTTTAATCAAGGGTTAGTGACTCTCATACAAATGCCCTGACTGACAGATGAATTTTCAATAGATAATATTCTGTTGGGAGAATGCACCTAGTAACTATTTATATGCCTTTTCCAGCTCTATATCCTTTTGAGAGAATCCAGATGGGCTTACAGATGTCTCAGGTTATAAATACTCCACTTTTTTCTGAAAGACAGAGCTATAGGGTTGCGCTTTCCTTCCTTATGTGGTGCTTCTTGGCACTATCTCCCTCATTCTCAACACAACTCCAATACCAAGTGGTAATTTTGTCTGATCACTAAGTTGATATCTCAAGAAAATTAAATAAATCAGAACAGAATATGGGGGATATATTAGAGTAAGGTAATGGAATACGGTTTGAAAAGTGTTTGGTTCTAATGAATTGGGTTAGAACCTATAAGGTTTGATAGGCTCTTAGTCAGTTCCTAAAACCACTGAGGGTGTTGAAGATCACAAACATCCGAAGTACAATATCAGAGAATTTAGTGATCAGGAACATAGTGATTTTAGAATCATAGATCTTTTACCTTTACTTACCATAATATGGATTCATGAAGGATGTCTCAGATGATCATGCTTTCTGATTCTGGTTACAATGCTACTCAATCAAATCTCATTAGCTCAAAACATTTCAAGTTAGTCCAATAAAGATCAATACTATAGAGGAAAGTGATTGAACATTGTTCCAAACTTATAAAACTTGCATAAGGTAATCAGAGTATAAGAAATATATCAAGATTTAATATCCAGAACAGAGTATAAGCATAGCAAGATCATCAGAGTTACATACAGGATTAACACATAAGTCATAAAATCAATTAATTATGCCAAGAGAATATCCAACAAGTATGCACCAATTGATTAGTCAACACAAGACTGAACCAATTAAAACTACTTCTGACATAATCATATCACAACTATCACTAGTCACGCTGCATATTTATTTTAACACAAAACAGACAGAGTTATTCTAGAGAATCAGAGTGACCAAGGAATCTGTTGTCAGAGTTACCTAGGTTCTGAAGCTCAATAATCATACAGAATTACTCAGAAACATGATTTAATCACACATAATGTAATCAAGGTATTCAAGCTAGTTGCACATAACCTTAAGCAGGATCTAAACCTATAAATTAGAGATATGATAAGATCATAAATGAGATTACAGGGTCTTAGATCAGAGTGCAAACAATATTGAGATGTGTGAGTGTGTTAAAATAAATATCACTATCATGAGTAAGTGTATCAGAGTAAACATATAGCATGTAAACATTCAAACAACTCATATATTGCATCAAAAAAATTTAACTTACTTACCACTAGCATATAACATGTAACGCATGGTAATCAGTTAGCTTCAAAACAAGTTTACAAACATGGAAATATATAATGAATATAGATATGTAAACTTACTTTCCCCTCAAAGCATCATCATTGCGGTAGTAAAGTTTACCCGCACCAAATTACATTTATTAATTTCCAATTAATTGGACAAATTCAACATGCCAAGTTCAATAACCAACTTATTGAAGGTAACTTCATCAAATGGCTTCGTAAAAATGTCTGCAATTTGGTCCGTTGTGGGAACATAATGAAGTTCCACAATACTATTCGTTATATGCTTTTGAATGAAATGATACCTTATATCAATATGTTTGGTCCTTGAATGCTGAACATGATTGTTTGAAATTTTTGTGGCACTTATGTTATCACAGTAAATAGGATTATTCTTCAAATCAAGTCCATAGTCTCAAAGTTGGTTTCTCATCCAAAGAATTTGAGAACAGCAGCTTCCAACAGCAATGTATTCAGCTTCAGCAGTAGATGTAGAAACAGAATGCTGCTTCTTACTAAACCAAGAAACCAATCTTCTCCCAAGAAACTGACAGCTTCCTGAAGTACTCTTCCGATCAATCTTACAACCAGCGTAATCGGAATCTGTGTAGCCGATGAGGTCAAAGACCGTATCTTTAGGATATCAGATACCTAGATTAGGTGTACCCTTTAGATATCTTAAAATTCTTTTGACGGCTATCATATGAGATTCCTTTAGATGAGCTTGGAACCGTGCACACAAGCATGTTGTAAACATAATATCTCTACGACTTGTAGTCAGGTAGAGTAATGCTCCAAGCATGCCTTGATAATAAGTGATTTCCACCTTCTTACCAGACTTGTCTTGATCAAGTTTTATGGCAGTTGCATCGGAGTTTTAGCATATATTGAATCTTCCAACTGATATTTCTTCAAAAGATCTCTGATGTACTTCATTTGACAAATGAAGATACCATATAATTTCTGACTCACTTGAAGTCCAAGAAAAAAGTTCAACTCACCCATCATACTCATCTCATACCTACTCTTCATAAGCTTAGCAAACCTTGCACAAAGTGCATCATTCGTAGACCAACATATAATGTCATCAACATAGATTTGCACAAGTATAATATCATTTTTATGATTCTTATGAAACATAGTCTTATCTATGACACCTTTAGTGAAACCATTTTCAAGAAGAAATTCTGAGAGAGTGTCATACCATGTTCTTGAAAGGAATATGTCCTAAGTCCAATCATGTATTAGGATTTAGGAATAACTTTCTGTGTAATCTGTTTTAATTTCATTGATATTAATAAAAGACTAGTTTTGTTTATATTACGGGCTTTATCTATTTAAGTGTTTAAATAAGATATATCATAGTTTAAAGTAAAGCTTTTTATGGATTATGATGAGATCATAATAGTGAGACCTAAAAGATGATAACTCTAAACTTAAATAGTTCCTGATCATAGGATTACTAACTAGTAATTAATAATCCGCAGAGATCGGTACATACTATGTTTGCTTCATTATGAAGGATGTCTGTTCTCATTGACATTTGTGTGGTGACACTATAGCTAGTATGTAGGTGCTTATTATAGAATAAGTTCACTGAACATGACTCGCACAGCTGAACAACTGATGGAGTTCACTCATGTGTCAGCAGTTGTTCACATATTGATAGTTGTACAAGTATCCTTGAACTTGAGGTCATCATAGTCATCTTGTGTACACTGAACTATGCTTTGGTTTAGTTCTTGGTCTCCAGGGACAATTATTAGGGCTCTACTGGGTATAGGAATTTGTACATGAAGATAGTGTATGATCAATAAAGGATCTACCCCTTCCAGTGAAGGAAGCGAATGTTCAAGGCTGATCCACTTATGCTAGTTCAGGAATCTCTGGCCAGAGTAAATGAAATTAGAAAGGAGTTTCTAATTTGCATATAACTAAGCATAGTAAATGGTAAGTAAGTGATTAAATTAGATAGGCTTGACACGAGATCCATGCCTTGTATTTAATCGGGACATTGTAGGGTAGAAGGAGTTTATTGTACGGTAACTATTCACTGAATAGGTTCTTGGTATTCTAAGCAGTGAACTCATATTATCCGGATAGTTGCGATATGCTGAGAAGTATCCCTCAAGATGTAGAATAAATGTGATTAATTAATTAATCATATTTAATAAATTAGAGAATTTATATAAATAATAATAAAATAGTTTTATTATTATTTATTTCTACTACCGGCTTAATATTGAACCTACAGGGTCACACCATAAAAAGAGAATGATTTAATGGTAGAGGAATTAATTAATAATGGCTAATAATTATTTATTTGTGAAATAAAGAATTAATTGGCAAATTTAATAATTGATTAAATGAGATTTAATTGATTATAAATTAATTAAGAAAAGTTCTTAATATTATTAATTAAGGATTTAATTTTTTGGAAATTAAATCAAGAGAGAGAATTATTTTTAAAGTGTTTAGAAAAAGGATTAATAATTAAAAGGTGTTTTAATTATTAATGTGAATAATAAATGGGATAATAATAATAATATTTATGGGAAAATTTCAGCTGAAAATTTTGCCTATAAATATACTATTATAAACCCTATTTTTATTCTAACCCCAATTTTTAGAAAAACCTAATTCTCTCCACCTCCTCCTCCTCCTTAACGTCGTTTTCTTGGTGGATACCGGTGGAGTGCTTCACGTTTGAGGAGCAGCTGCTAAGGATCTCCGATCGTTGCTTTTGGATCGCATATTAAAGGGTAGTAATCGATCCATATGTTTTTTACCATGATTTATATGCTTTTATTTGGATTTTATATGTGTAAAAGTGTTTTACCATGCCTCCGCTGCGATTAAAATCCAACATTGGTATCAGAGCATAGGTTATATGCATATAGATCTCTGGTAAAAATTTCAGAATTTTATGTGCTTGTATGAATTAATTATGATTTTTACAAGTTATATCATGGATTAAGTTTTTTTGATGAGAAATCGTTTCTCAGAATAATTTTGAATGTTGATCTGGGTTCTACAAGTGTTGTAGATCGTCTGGGTATTTTTTTTATAATTTTATGATGTATAGATTATTTATTATGAATTTTTGAAGTTCTTGCAATTAAATTCGTAATTAAATAAAGATATATATATATATATATATGAAATTGTAAGTATGTATATATATTTGTATATCTGCATCTGCTGGTCTGCTGTGGTACCTGTTGATTGCACGGAAGCACAATGATAAAGAGAAGTCAGGTCCGGCGGCACGGAAAACCGTGCAAGAAACAAGAAAAAAAGGAGGAGAAGGCGGCTGCTGCAAGAGAAGAAAAGGGGTGTCGCGCATTCTGGGAATGCGTTGCACCCTGTGGCGCATTCACGAAATGCGTTACACCTTTTAATGGCTTAAAAGGCTTGTAATGCATCACCGGAATGCGTTACAGGGCTTGTAACGCGATCCTGTAATGCGTTACAGCCCGTCTGTTATTTTTAAATTTGATTTCTGGGAGTTTCGTAACTCCGTTTTAGGCGTGCAATATATCGTTGGATTCGTTTTTCCGAGACAGATCTAATGGAGTGATCAAATTTTAGTTTATATAAAAGTTTTGAACTGTTTATATTTCTGAAAGTGTTTTAAAGCTGCTTTTAACTGTTTTAACTGCTTTTAAATGCTTCATGTGATACATAGAGATGTATAATGCTTAGACCAATATGCTAGATGATGTAACATACCTACCTTGATGTTTATTCATGTTGATATATGTTATATATGCTTAGTTTATCATGCGATGATAGATTTAGGTGAACTTAAATGAACATAAGGCGTTTGTTAGACAACCTAGTATAGTGAAATTGTTTCATAACCTTAATAACAATATTATGAATACAATCATGAGATTCTTGTGTTTATGAAACACGTAATTGAATATGAATTTTTGATATGAGAGAAAGGATGATTCTGTCAACAACATATTTCTATCTGTATGAAAGGGTTATTAAGTGACGCCTCTTGACAATGCTCCACCCGATCTGGGAATCATCTGATTATCGATTATTGATTTGAAATATTTAATTTAAAAGGAAGAATCTCTTTATAATATGATTATGATTGTAACGTAATATAATCCCTCCAAAATTAAATAATATCAAGTAGTAATTGGCCAATGACACAACGGGCTTGTGTCGGTCATAGCCTTCCAACATGATAGAAAAGTAGTTCTTATTTTTGAATCATTGTCGGTTCGTGCTACAGCCGAGGGATTTGATTTCGAAATAAGAAATACTTGTCTATTACATAGAGATGTGTACATTGAATAAGAATCCAAAGGTCGGTACGTGCCACAGCCGTTGGCCTTTGGGGACTGATTCAATTGTACGGAATGTTGGGTTAGACTTGACTTAGAATATTGAGTTTGTCGTGCCACAGCCGAGACTCAATTATTCAAGAGGCTAAAGTTTGATTAGGGAATAACATAAAATGTAATTGACAAGAGTTGTCTGCCTATTGAACATTACATGGCGATTCGTGCCACAGCCGGGGTTGTGTAATGGAATGTAGGATCCCTATTCCCACTAGCATTATGAATGCTTAATTTTTTCACGTAGGGGGTTGAATAAATTAGGTAAACTAGTGGGAGCCACTTATGAATAAAGACCCGATTCATATAGTATTTTAAAATGAAATCGAATATTTGCTAAGTGTTGTTATGTGTTTATCATTTACAGATTTACAATATACATTATGTCTTCTACACTATCACTCATGAGCATACTGGATGCTCACAAATTGACTGGTCCTAATTATGCTGACTGGCTTCGAAACTTGAGAATTGTTCTCAGGATTGAGAAGCTGGAATACGTGATTGACTCACCTAAGCCTACCGAACCTGCTAGTGATGCATATAATGATGAACATGTTGTGTATCGTAGGTGGATAGATGATGTAAATGTTGCTCAATACATCATGCTAGCTTCCATGAACATTGAGCTACAGAAGCAACATGAGCATATGGATGCTCACACTATCCTCATGCATCTACAAGAGTTGTATGATGTGGCAGGGAGGAGAGCTCGATATGAGATATCGAAGGAGCTGTTCGGTTGTAGGATGTCTGAGGGATCATCTGTGAATGACCATGTACTTAAGATGATCAATTTGATTGAACGTCTTGGACAACTTGGTTTTGCCATGGATGGGGAGCTGAGCCAAGACTTGGTCTTGCAATCGCTTCCGAGTTCGTACTCGCAATTTGTTGTGAACTTTCACATGAATAAGTTGGATGTCAGCCTGCCTGAACTCCACAACATGTTGAAGACTGCGGAATCGAATTTTCCCCATAAGAAGAATCTGTTCTTCTAATTGGTGAAGGTTCCAATCCTAAGAAAAGGAAGAGGAACCCTTTCAAGAAGAAGAAAGTAGGTGAGGAAACGCCGGTTCCACCAAAAGCTGAAGACCCCAAGAGCAAAGTTGTTTGCTTTCACTGTAACAAGGTGGGGCACTGGAAGAGGAACTGCGAGGTTTACCTTGCAGAATTGAAGAAGAAGAAGGGTAGTGAGACTACCGCTTCTGATTCAGGTATGTTCATGATAGAAGTGAATATGTCATTAAATCAAATTTCTACTTGGGTATTAGATACCTCCTGTGGTTCTCAAATCTGCAATTTGTTACAGGGACTAAGGAGAAGTATGACTCTTAAAAAAGAGGAGGTGATTCTATTGATGGAAAATGGAGCAAGAGTTGCTGCTGAAGATGTAGAATCATTTCATTTACATATGCCTACGGGCAAGACTATTGTTTTAAATAATTGTTATTTTGTTCCCTCGATTGTAAGGAATATTATTCCCATGTTAGACTTGGCTGGATTTTCATTTATTATTGAGAATAATGAATGTTCTATTCTTAGAGATAATATTCTTTATGGACGTGGTACTTTAAATAATGGTCTGTATAAATGTGACATAATTTACTTCAGATTGAACAAACTAATAAAAGAAAAGGGATGATGAAAATCTCACTTCATTGTGGCACTGCAGTCTCCATTTAGTAGACATGGAGAGAGGGCTGCAAATTTGCTAGAAATGGTACACACAGATGTATGTGGACCAATGGCTCACCAGGCCACCAGACCCCAGATACCTCATAGGGGGAGAAATCCTCCTCCTGTCATAGACCTGGATGGTCAGGTACGGAGAAGAGCTGTTGTCCCAAGAACTGATCCAAGCAATCTCCTTCCCCTTGGAGATCCTGATGATCCAACTCCGCCCTTCACTGAAGAGATAATGAATGCCCATATCTCAAGGAAATTCAAGATGCCCACTATCAAAGCCTATGATGGCACGGGAAACCCCGCTAATCATGTTAGGACATTCTCTAATGCACTGCTGTTGCAACCCGTGAATGATGCTATAAAGTGTCGGGCCTTCCCTCAAACCCTGTCGGGTATGGCTCAAAGATGGTATAGTCGCTTACCCCCAAACTCTATTGGATCATTCAGAGAGTTAAGTCAGGCTTTTATTAAGCAGTTCATCAGTGGGAGAGTCCATAAGAAAAGTTCAGCATCTCTTATGAGTATTGTGCAGGGAGCTAAGCAATCCTTGAGAGATTACCTGAATTATTTCACAAAGGAGGCTTTAAAAGTCCCGGACCTTGATGATAAGGTAGCCATGATAGCACTGCAACAAGGAACTAGGGATGAGTTTTTCAAGATTCCTTGGCCAAACGTCCCCTTGAAAGCATGTTGCAGCTCCAAGAGAGGGCAGGGAAGTATATCAAGGTTGAAGAAAGTATGAGGAAGACCGTAGTAAGTAATAAGCCCACTGGAAACAAGAAGCGGAAAACTGATTTAGAATATATTGCTAAGGACAAGTATCCTAGAACCGAACAAAATTCTGATTCAACCCCCAAGAAGGGAGGACCTGGGCAAAAGTTCACTGAATATGCTAAGCTGAATGCTCCTAGAAGCCAGATTTTGATGGAGATTGAGAAAGATAGAGATATTCCCTGGCCTAAGCCCTTGAAGGCTGATCCCGCAAAACTAGATAAGAGCAAGTATTGCAGATTTCACAAAGATGTTGGCCATGACACCGATGAGTGTAGGCAATTGAAAGACGAAATTGAGTTTTTGATTCGAAAAGGAAGATTGAACAAGTATACTGGAGAAGGAGGGGACAAGAATAATAATGGAAGGAAGAACTTTGAAGATCGTAGGAGGGACCAAGACGATCAGGGGCGGAATCCCCAACCTAGATGGCCGGTTATAAATGCAATTTTTGGAGGGCCGCGACCTCGAGGGCCTGTGATAAACACGATCTTTGGGGGTCCAACTACTGCTGGATTGTCCAAAAATTCCAGAAAGGCATATACCAGAGAGGTTATGCATATTGTTGGAGAAGCCCCGAAAAGGGCCAGGACAGAAGTAACATTGGCTTTTGATGATTCTGACCTAGAGGGTGTAAAGTTTCCTCATGACGACCCGCTAGTCCTAACACCGATAATAGGAAATAGCCCGGTTAAGAGGGTCCTTGTGGATAATGGTGCTTCTGTAGATATCTTGCTCCATGACACCTTTCTAAGGATGGGGTATAACGACTCCCAGTTGACACCAACCGACATGCCGATATATGGATTTGCTCGAGTAGAATGTCCTGTAGAAGGGATAATCAAGTTGCCAACCACCATAGGTACGGAACCAAGGCAAGTAACGCAGATGTTGGATTTTGTGGTAGTAAAGGCTAGTTCAACCTATAATACTATCATGGGAAGAACAGGGATACATGCCTTCAAGGCAGTCCCTTCTTCCTACCATTCAGTCATGAAGTTTCCCACCCGGAACGGGATTGGATAAGAGAGAGGAGATCAAAAAATGGCTAGAAGCTGTTATGTGGCCTCTTTGAGGGCAGATGGAGTCAGGGGGCAGGTTCTTCCTATTGAAGATATGGATGTCCGAGAAAATGACGAGAAGAGAGGAAAGCCAGCAGAAGACTTGGTTTCGGTTCCTTTAGACCCCGAGAATCCTGAGAGGATGACTTTTATTGGAGCCACATTAGAAGAGCCCCTTAGAGGGAAGTTGGTGAAATTTTTGCAAGAAAATAGTGATGTGTTTGCGTGGTCAGCAGCTGATATGCCAGGCATAGACCCGGAGCTGATTACTCACAAGTTAAACGTGGATCCAAGCCGGAAGACAGTGAAACAAAAGAAAAGAAATTTTGCCCCGGAAAGACAAGAGGCTATAAAACAGGAAGTAGAAAAGCTCTTAGAGGCTGGTTTCATTGAGGAGATTCAATTTCCGGAGTGGGTAGCAAACCCTGTAATGGTGAAGAAGGCTAATGGAAAGTGGAGGATGTGTATAGACTTCACTGATCTGAATGATGTATGCCTTAAATACTGTTTTCCGTTGCCAAGGATTGATACTTTGATTGATGCCACTGCTGGGCATGAGATGCTGAGTTTCATGGATGGATTTAGCGGATACAACCAGATCAAAATGCATAAGGATGACATTCTAAAGGTATCATTCATCACTGACTTTGGTGTTTATTGTTATCTTGTTATGGCATTTGGTCTTAAGAATGCAGGAGCCACCTATCAAAGGTTGGTAAATAAAATTTTTAAGGACCTTATTGGTAAGACTATGGAAGTCTATGTTGATGACATGTTAGTAAAGAGTCTAGCAAAGACAGATCATATAACCCATTTGAGGGAAGCTTTTGAGGTTCTGAGGTACCATAAGATGATGTTAAACCCTACAAAATGTGCTTTCGGAGTAGGATCTGGAAAATTTTTGGGATTGATGGTCTCCAAGAGATGGATAGAGGCTAACCCCGACAAAATAAAGGCAATCCTAGACATGGAACCACCAAAAACCGTCAAGGATGTTCAGAAGCTCACAGGAAAGGTTGTTGCGCTAGGACGATTCATCTCCAAGTCAGGAGACAAGTGCCTGTCATTCTTCAAGTCACTAAAGAACATCAAGGACTTTGTATAGAATGAGGAAAACCAGAAGGCATTCGAAGAGTTAAAGAAATATATGGCTCAGGCCCCATTGTTGGCCAAACCATCTTTGAATGAAGTTTTATTCTTGTACTTGGTTGTTTCAGAGAGCGCCTTGAGGGCGGTGTTGGTTAAGGAGGAGCTGAAAGTCCAGAAACCCGTATATTATGTCAGCAAAATTCTGCATGGTGCTGAATTGAATTATTCAACTATTGAGAAATTTGCTCTAGCCTTGGTAATGGCTTCGAGAAAACTGCGTCCTTACTTTCAGGCTCATCAGATTGAGGTGCTAATAAATCAGCCACTGAGAAATATCATTCACAGTCCGAAGGCAAGCGGGAGATTGATTAAATGGGCAATAGAGCTGGGAGAGTTCAATCTCAAGTATAAGCCGCGAACGGCAATAAAAGCCCAGGCGCTAGCTGACTTCGTGGTGGAATGTACCATACCCAACCAAGAAGTCGGGGGGCAGGAAGTTACCATACTGCAAGATAAGGGAGTCGATAATGGGGACAGAGAGAAGGATGATAAAGAGAAAGAGTTTTGGGTTCTCTATTTTGATGGAGCATCAAAAATAAACTCCAGTGAAGCAGGATTGGTATTGAAAACCCTGATGGGTTCTTAATTGAGTATGCTATGAAGCTAGACTTCCCAACCACAAATAATGAGGCAGAATATGAAGCCCTGATAGCTGGCCTTGGCCTAGCTGGGACACTTAGAGTCAAAAACTTAAAGGTCCGTGGAGACTCGAAACTGATCGTATCCCAGGTAAAGGGAGAATTTGAGGCAAGGGATGATACGATGGCTAAGTATATCCGCCTAGTAAGGGCTGTGATGACCCAATTTAATGAATCCCATGTTGAACACATTCCAAGGGAAGAAAATGCTAAGGCAGATATGTTATCAAAGTTTGTTTCATCTGAGATAGAAGAAAGTTCAGGAAGTGTGTACTTCCATGTTTTGAAGACACGAAGCATAGATGTTAAGCTGTGGCTCCCATAGGCCTGGGGACGTCATGGATTGATCCCATCAAGGCTCACATTCAAACCGGATGGTTGCCAAGTGATGCGAATGAAGCATGGAAGTTAACTGTTCGAGCACTAAGGTACTCTTTGATAGATGGGATTTTGTATAAAAGATCTTTCGTGGTTCCTTACTTGAGGTGTCTCAGGCCCGATGAGACACGCTTGGCTCTTGAGGAAGTGCATGAAGGTATTTGTGGGCAACACTTGGGAGGCAGGGCCTTGGCTCATAAGATAACCCGTTTAGGCTTCTATTGGCCAGAAATGATGGATGATGCCAAAGAATATGTGAAGAAGTGTGATCGCTGTCAGAAGCATGCACCAGTTGTTAGACAACCCCCCGAGATGCTGACCTCTATCAACTCACCTATTCCCTTTGCTATGTGGGGGATGGATATTCTAGGGCCTTTCCCCATGGCCACGGCACAAAGAAAGTTCCTGATTGTAGCCATTGATTATTTCACCAAAAGGATTGAAGCCAAACCTTTGGTCAAGATCACAACTAAGCAGGTTGCACAATTCCTGTGGGAAAATATTATGTGCCGGTATGGAATTCCCCGTATCCTAGTCACCGACAATGGAACGCAGTTTAACAACGAGGAATTTAAGAAGTATTGTGAAGAAAATGAAATTGAGTTACGGTTCACCTCTGTGGCTCACCCGCAAGCCAATGGGCAAGCGGAGGTAGCAAATCGAATAATCTTGGATGGACTAAAGAAGAGGATCGAGAAATTAAGAAATAATTGGGTGGATGAGATACTTCCAATATTATGGGCCTATAGGACTACCTGTAGAGTCACTACTTGAGCAACCCCCTTCATGTTGGCATATGGGGCAGAAGCAGTTGTTCCCGTGGAAATATCATATTCTTCTCCAAGGATTCAGGCTTTCAATGCTGAGGAAAATGAGGAAGGACAAAGGTTGGCTCTGGACTTAATCGATGAAGTGCGAGATAGGGCACATGCAAAGATAGTAGAGTATCAGAAGAAGGCTTCATTCTACTACAACCTAAGGGTTAAATAAAGGTTCTTTAAACAAGGTGACCTAGTCTTGAGGAAGATAGAAGCTTCTGGGGTAGGACAGAAAGGGAAGCTTGCCCCAAATTGGGAAGGGCCGTACAAAGTCAAGAGCGTTCAAGGTAGAGGAACCTACAAGCTGGAGACAATGGATGGTTTTGAAGTCCCAAGAACTTGGCATGCACAAAACCTGAAGGTTTACTATGTGTAGGGCAATTGAATACGATTCTCACTTGTCTGGATGACAAGTAGGTTTAAAAGCACCTTGAAGCTTTGCTTGCATAGGATTTTATATTCCAGTAGAATTTATATTGTCAAGTTATTATTGTTAAGGGTCGAACCCATATTATCTAAGGTTTTGAAAAACCAGACTTCAAATTGAAGAGTTCGAAATTATTTCAACCTATGGATGTTTGAGTTGTGAAAGTACTTGTATGGCCAATTAGTTCAAGTTTGAATGCATATTAAAGTATCGGAAAGATAAAGGAGAAAGATGCGAATAAGGAAAGTAGCATATAAAATAACCCCGGAGGGTAATAAGTTTTGATACAAACAAAAGTCCAGACATAGTTAAGGATAAAATTACAAAATGAAAAAAACTACTCCTCCTTGCGGGAGCCTTCATTCTCTTGCTCCTTATCAGTACATTCAGCATCCTTCGCAGGAGAACCGGGAGGAGAAGCAGTGTTAGGATCCAAGATGCGATCATCTGGCTGAGGGGAGTTGAAGAGGGCATCTATGCTGTCCTCCGTCTCAGCCTGCTCAGGACTTATAAAGTCCTTAGGGTCGACTAAGCCCGGATGCCTCTCAGAAACCGCCTTTACGGCCGCATCCTATCCCTGAGTAAACTGTAGGGAATAAAGACCCTCATCATGAATCTCCATGAGATTCTTAAACTTGTCAGAATCCATGTAGTCATCAATGAGCTTATCCTTATCGCTCCTAAGTTTCACCAACTCAGAATGAGCCTTAGCCAGCTCTTCCTTCTTCGTGTCCAGCTTCTTCTCCAGGGCCTTGGCTCTCTCCTCCCATTTCCTCATCTCCTTCTCAAACCCATCAGAGTTACCCTTCCAGGACCTAGCCTGATGGAGGGCCGCCTGGAAGTAGGTGTTACTCTGCAAAGAAATATGAGTTAACACAAGTTCATTGAAATACGAGAAAGTTGGAATTCAAAGAAAAAAAAAAGAAAAAAGAAAGTTACCACAGCTTGGGCTTGAGAACCCAGAAGCTCAATAGTCTCGATATCACTCCCCGTAACAATGTCAGTAAAATCGTGGGGAGTGATGGAATGGTACGACCAATCCTTAGCATGTTTGGTGGACCCAACCACCGTATCGCTCCTCCTGAAGCCCCAGTTAGGCCTGAAGGAATGTGCCTTAAGTGGAGGATCCACATCGTCCCCCAGCTCGACCACCGGGATGTGGGGCTTAAGGAAAGAAGGACCGTCAGGCTTGCTCCTGGGGTCCCTGTTTAGCTTGGCCCTCTTCTGGCGCCCAGACTCCCCTTCCTTGGGCCTGTTGACGTTATTGATGGCCTCGCAAGCTGAAAGAAAAAGATAGAAGGAATATTAAATTGCAGGAGATAAAATGTTACAGTTAAAGGGAAGGAAAAATAGCTATCCAGTTATAAATTTACCCTTATCACTGGCCTGAGAGAGACCAACTTTCTTCAAGGAAAACTCCTCTAAGAGGGTCCAGGTGTCTGTTTTCCCATCATCTGAAATTAAGGCTTAATAGGCCACCTCCTCCTCATCAGATAACCTGATGCTACCTGGACTCCCATCTGACACTTTGCAAAAGGGCCTACGGAAGAGTGTGGCCCAATCACCCCCGACCCAGGTCAGCCTAACGAACTCATCCCTCCATTTGGGGTTGTTCTCAACTATGGAATTACTATCAAAGATATGGGGGATTTTGGGTCGTTGACGAATTAAAACCCAACCCGGTTGACTCATGGAGCTATTATAGAATTGGAAAACTTTCCTAAAGACAGCTACGGAAAGAGGAAAATTGTTTCTAAGACAAAGGACCATAAAACAGATAATGTTCCTCCAAGTGTTAGGAGGGAGTTGACAAGGGTTGATTTGTACATCAGCGAGTAAGCGAGGAATAAATTCATGGAATGGGAACCTAAGACCTGCGGTCAGGGCTCCTCGATAAATAAACAAGGTATCCCCCTCCCAGTTACATGTCCTATCCCCAGGGGCGGCTGGAGTAATCCTAAGGTGGCGTGGAAGCCTGTACAGGGTGTTCATGGACTCGATTCTACCATCTAACTCATGAAAGGTGTTACCATGGTTATACGAATCTAACTCAGATAGAGAGGGATATTCATCACCTCTAGAGTTAATCATATCAATTAGGGAAGTATACGGAGATTGAATTTGAATGTTTGTACCTCTCTTAGAAACATTCATCTTCTGCAAACGAGCCAAGTCACGATCCGCCATTGATATGCTTCGGTTGAATGCTCGAAACCCAGAAAAACTTGAGAAAGGTGGAGCTGCGGTGGCTGAGGTCGCCGGAAATTGCCTTCTCAAAGGGAGAACTCTAGAGAGAATTATGAGAGAAAGTATGAGAAATGTGAAGTGAAGTGAGGATTCTCACTTCACACTACACTTATATAAGTGAAAAGCTCGGAATACGAGGCGTTTTTAGACCCATGTAGCCAGGCCCAACCTAAAAAAGCCCATCTACAAGAAGTATCAGGAATAATCTAGAAGCTCCCATGGAAAATGAAGGGTCAAAAATCGACCAGAATTTTAAGATGGTTCGATCAGAGTCCTGATCGACACAAAAAAAGGACCCTGATCGATATCTCATTCGAACAAAAGGAAAGAAGTTCACTAAGTTCGATCAGAGTCCTGATCGACACAAAAGAGGATCCAGATCGATATCTCATTCGAACAAAAGGAAAGAAGTTCACTAAGTTCGATCAGAGTCCTGATCGACACAAAAGAGGATCCAGATCGATATATCATTCGAACAAAAGGGAAGAAATCCATTGAATTCGATCAGAGTCCTGATCGTCACAAAACCGAATCCAGATCGATACTTCATTCGATCAAAATGGTAGAAAGCCACCTAGTTCGATTAGGATCCTGATCGAAATTGATCAGGAATCCTGGTCGATTCTGCCCAGATCCTGGTCGAAAGTTCAACCGACTAGAATATCACTTTGAAGGCTAGTTCGATCAGAATCCTGATCGAAATCGATCAGGAATCCTGGTCGATTCTGCCCAGATCCTGGTCGAAGGTTCAACCGACTAGAATGTCACTTTGAAGGCTAGTTCGATCAGAATCCTGATCGAAATCGATCAGGAATCCTGGTCGATTCTGCCCAGATCCTGGTCGAAGGTTCAACCGACTAGAATGTCACTTTGAAGGCTAGTTCGATCAGAATCCTGATCGAAATCGATCAGGAGTTCTGGTCAATTCTGCATAGATCATGGTCGAAGATCCAATCGACCAGAGTGTTACTTTCTGAGCTAGTTTGATCAGGATCCTGATCGAAATCGATCAGGAATCCTGATCGATTTTGTATACATCCTGATCGATTTTAAGCCAGAAAATTAAGGAAAAATCCAGAAAAATAAGGAAATTCGTTAAAATATTTTCTGAAAAATGTTGGTATTTTCAAAAATTAGGGAAAAATCCAGAAAATTAAGGATAAGTCCCGGAAAATTAGGGAAAAATCCAGAAAATTAAGGATAAATCCCAGAAAATTAGGGAAAAATCCAGAAAATTAAGGATAAATCCTAGAAAATTAGGGAAAAATCCTGGAATTGAGGGAAAAATTCCTGGAAATTAAGATAATTCCTGAATAAAAGGAAAAATCATTGTAAACGTGTAAGTCGCTCCACACTTTACACAAAAAACGAAACCCTGTAGGGGAATAAATGAACTTAACTTTCGCGAAATCTTATACGGTTTCCCAAAAGTTGGGGGGCAAATGATAGGGATAAATAAATCCTGATTACCTAATTAAATATTACAGTTTGGGATAAGTCCTAGTGGGGATATAACATCCTTGTAAATAAGCTTCCAAGGGACCTAATTGGATAAGGAATCGACTTCCTACATCCTAGGACTTCAAAGTCCATTCTAACTCTGAGACTTGCCCACCAAGTCTCCTAGACCTATTCTAATGCAAGGGTTTCCACTCCTATATAAAGGGTATCGCCACATTAATCAGAACTATGTTTTTTGGCTTGATTCTCTAATTCACAGAGATACGTAGGCATCTCGTAAAGGCAGAGTTAAGCTACGAAACACGAGAGCAGCCATTAAAGGCCTTGAGCTCCCGTACCTTAGTAATAAATGCAGCAATTATATATATTAGTTTTTTATCCATAACACTCGATATAGGGAAAATATTGACTATAAGAAAAAGAGAGTTGTTATGCATACCCCCGATAATAAAATGATCAGTTACCAAGGACAGAGACAAGATAGGAAGTTCCTCTCAGTAATGCAAGCAAAGAGATTGCTACGGCAAGGATATGAGGCATATTTAGCTCATGTGGTGGATACAAAGAAAGAGACCCCTATTTTGGATGAGATTCCTATAGTAAGAGAATTCCCTGACATTTTCCCAAAGAGTTACCAAGATTTCCACCTGATTGAGAGATAGAGTTTTCCATCGATTTGATACCTGGAGCTGAAACAGTTTCTAAGGCTCCATACAGGATGGCCCCGATGGAAATGAAAGAATTGGCTAAGCAACTTCAGGAATTATTATACAAGGGAGTTATTCGACCCAGTGTTTCTCCGTGGGGTGCTCCAGTGTTGTTTGTGAAGAAAAAGGATGGAAGTATGAGATTGTGTATTTACTATAGAGAGCTGAACAAGTTGACGATAAAGAATAAGTATCCTTTACCACGAATCGACGATTTGTTTGATCAGCTTAGGGAGCATGTTATTTCTCAAAGATTGACTTAAGATCTGGCTACCAGCAACTGAAGATAAAGCCTGAAGATATCCCCAAGACTGCATTCAGAACAAGGTATGACCATTACGAGTTTCTTGTAATGTCATTTGGATTGACGAATGCGCCAGCAGCTTTTATGGATTTGATGAATAGGGTATACAAGTAGTATCTAGATAAGTTTGTTATTGTATTTATTGATGACATCCTCATATATTCAAAGAATCCAGAAGATCACGCAGTGCATCTACAAACTGCCCTTCAAAAATTAAGAGAAAAGCAATTGCATGCGAAGTTTTCTAAGTGTGAGTTTTGGCTGACGGAAGTACAGTTTCTTGGTCATGTAATAAGTAAGGAAGGTATCAAAGTAGACCCAGTAAAGATCGAAGCCGTATCAAAGTGGGAGCAACCGAAGACACCAACGGAAATAACAAGTTTTCTTGGATTAGCAGGATATTATCGAAGGTTTGTGAAAGATTTCTCGAAGATTGCGTCCCCATTAACCAAGCTGACCAAGAAGAATGAGAAGTTCATTTGGACGGAAAAGTGTGAAGAAAGTTTCCAGGAATTGAAATGGAGATTAGTGACGGCTCTAGTGTTAGCATTGCCAGATGAGATGGGAAACTTTATAATCTATAGTGATGCTTCTTTGAAAGGATTAGGTTGTGTGCTAATGCAGCATGATAAAGTTATTCCTTATGCCTCCAGACAGTTAAAGCCTCATGAGCAGAATATCCAGTTCATGACCTTGACTTGGCGGCTATAGTGTTTTCTCTAAAATTATGGCATCACTACTTGTATGGAGAGAAATGTGATATTTATACAGACCATAAGAGCCTGAAGTACATATTCACGCAGAAGGATTTGAACATGAGACAGAGAAGGTGGTTGGAGCTGATTAAGGATTACGATTGTTCGATTAATTATCACCCCCGAAAGGCCAATGTGGTGGTTGATGCCCTGAGTAGAAAAGAAAGGCTGAATCTGGTTAAGATTGCGGAAGAATTAGCGCAAGACTTGGAAAGAATGGAGATTGAGGTTCGAGTACCTAGCGGAAGTCAGGAGCAACTATATGAAGTTACTTTCTAGCCAGCATTGATGGAAAAGATCAAAAGGTGTCAAGAAGGAGTTATGGAACAAGAGTTGGATACTTTGATAGGAGAAGAGTTATGTACTCAAAAAGATAGTCAAGGTTTATATAGATTTTCATTCAGAATTTGGATTCCTAATGTAACGGAATTGAAGAACGAAGTATTGCAGGAAGCGCATAACTCTAGGTTTTCTATCCACCCTGGTAGTACCAAGATGTAGCAGGATTTGAAGAGAAATTTTTGGTGGCCAGAAATGAAGAATGATATTGCCAATTGGGTAAGTAAATGTAATGTATGTCAATCGGTGAAAGTAGAGCATCAACGACCGAGCGGATTATTACAACTTTTGGAGATTCCCCAGTGGAAATGGGAAGACATTGCTATGGATTTTGTAGTGGGATTGCCAAAGTATTTGGGTAATTATTGATAGGTTGACTAAATCAGCGCATTTCCTTCCGATCAATGAAAGGTATTCGTTGGAAAATTTAGTCAAGTTATACTTGGATGAGATAGTTACCAAACATGGAGTGCCTATTTCTATAGTGTCGGATCGAGACCCGAGATTTAATTCCAGGTTCTGGACTAAATTCCAAGAGTGCCTAGGAATGAAATTGAATATAAGCACCGCTTATCATCCTCAGACGGATGGCCAAAGTTAAAGGACGATTCAGACCATAGAGGATATGTTGAGAGTCTGTGTTCTGGATTTTAAGGGTAATTGGGATGAACACCTACCTTTGATTGAGTTCTCGTATAATAACAGCTACCATGACAGTATTGGGATACCACCTTACGAATCTTTTTATGGACGAAAGTGTAGATCACCGTTGTATTGGGATGAGGTAGGAGAAAAGAAAGTGTTAGGTCCTGAGTTGGTTCAGCAAACTAGAGATGCCATAGTGTTGATACGGAAAAGGTTGGAAGCAGCCCAAAATAGACAGAGAAAGTATGCAGATTTGCATAAGAAAGATATGGACTTTGAGATAGGAGCCCTGGTGTTACTAAAGGTATCACCTTGGAAAGGGTTAGTACAATTTGGTCAGAAGGGTAAACTTAGCCCTAGACTTATAGGACCCTTTGAGGTTTTGAAGAAAGTGGGAAAGGTCGCCTATGAGATAGCGTTACCACCGCAGTGGCAGCACATTCATAATGTGTTCCACGTGTCTTTGTTGAAGCCCTATCTCCCTAATTCGAATCAAGTCATAGAATACGAACCGATTGAGCTTCAACCAGATTTGTCCTATGTGGAACAACCGGTCCAAATCATAGACCGTAAGGAACGAGTCCTTAGGAATAAGTCGATTCCTATAGTAAAAGTTTTGTGGAGAAATCCTCGAGTAGAAGAGTCTACTTGGGAATTAGAGTCAGACATGCTTGATAAATATCCTCATTTGTTTAGCTAAGTTAGATTCTGGGGACATAATCTTTTTAAGGGGAAAAGGATAGAACGACTCGTGTATTTTTATTTTATTTCTAATATTTGGAAGTGTAATAAAGGTTTAAGTAAATAAATAAAATGTGTGTATTGGTTTTGGCAGCAGTTATGGATTGTTATTTAATTATTTATGACTGTTGTTATGTGGGATTGAATTGTGTGATTTATTAGTGAGATATATGATTTTATTTTGCTTATAAAAAAGTGATTTTATTGTAGTTTTAATTTCATAAATACTTGGATGATTTCTAGAATTAGTTTTATAATTTTATAATTTTGATAATTATTTTTAGGACTTTATAGAATTGAGAAATTAAGATTTTATTAATTACTTATTTTTAAATTATTTTCTGATTGTATTTTTTGGAAAATTCAAATTTAATTATGGAAATATTCAAAAATTACGAAACTTATATTTTATGAAGGTTATAATATTCAGAGAATTTTAAAATTATTTTGGGAATTTTCGGGAATCGTTTCACCCGTGCGTCGTCTCGTTATTTGTTAAAAAGCGGGTACAAAGAGTACCTTAAAAAGTGTTTTAAAAATTTCAAAATTCACGGTTTATAAACTCTGGGATATTTATGACATTTTGAAATTATTTTCGAAATTTTCTGAAATTACTTTGCGTACACCCAGATTCTTTAATTTCAATTCCGGGACAAACCGAGTCATAAAACCCTCGTATTTATCTTATATACTACGTGTTGATTTATTAAAACAGGAGGACACGTGTTGCTTTGGTTGGTGCGGTAGCTGTCAAACAAAAAAAATAATAATAAACCCCCCTTTTTTCTTTCTCTTCGTCCCTGTTACAGTCTCTTGTCTCTCTCTTTTACTCTCATGTCCGTGTTTTTCTTCCTCCTCCTCTTCTTAGTGTTCCGGTCACCTCTGTTCCTATTCTCCGGCTTGTTTTCTCCGGTGAGCCGCCGCTTTTCTTGAGCTTGGCTGGTTCGATTCCTATATACATACCTATCATCATATATATATATATATATGGTTGTGTATGTGCTTGATTGTGTGTGGTGTGTGTTCGATTGTGTGTGAGGTGTGTGTGTGTGTGGCTGCGGCCATGTGTTTGTGGCCATGTGCTGTGCTTCTCTGTGGTTTGTTCAGTTGGGCTTGTGATTTTCTGTTGGGCTTGTGATGGTTTTTCGTTGGGCCTTGTTGGGCCGAGTTGTGCAGTGAATATTTTTGTTATAATCCTGAAATTTTATTTCTTTTTCTGCAGGAATTATTGAGTAAAATTCGTGATATTACTAATTCGCGTGGGAAATTATTTTTATTTGGATACCCGAATATTTAGGGCACCAATAAATTTTGCCGCCGTACCACGATGACTCGTTACGAGCGGACGGTGGACGGTGATGACGATGTTCTGAGTCCTAAACTTTATAAATAAATAAGATGATTCGTATAAAATGTTTCGAAAGTAAATTATGTGTGAATATGGAATTGGTATGGGAATGAAAATGTGGATTGTTGTGGATTATTGACGTTGATTGTAATCGACGGGTACTCTTATAAATAAATAAGATGCTGCCAAAATTTCCTAAAAATAGATATTCGTAAATGTACGTTATATTATACGGGATACCCCTAACAATATTCCGACTACGTGACTATGTGGTTATGTGTATAATAAGAATACGAGTCGGGTTATCGGATTGAGTTGTTAGAATATGAGGATATCAAGCATGTTGATATAACTGATTAGGGTATTCTGTATTTGTAGATTCCGATCGAGTTTTCTCAGGATTAAAGTCAACGTGAAAGCTACTTAGGGTTTTGTAAAGCATTGCAAGGCAAGTACCCCTGACCATTCATTTATGGTTCAGTGCATATGAATAGCTAAATGTTTTACTTTCGTAATGGAACAGAAAAGTTTTAAGTTACGTATCCCCCGTATTTGAAATGTTGTTTAAAATTACGTTTTGGGGAAAAGTAACTTCTGAAAACACCTATCTTTAAACGTGATTTAAATGAAAAGAGGATTTGAATAGTGTGTTGTGACAGAATTGATTTTGAAAAAGAGATAGGTAAAAGTGATTTAGAAAACTGGATAAAACGATCAGATATGGGATACGTTGGGGCCAGGGTAGGCCTATTGAGGTGGCGTAAGAGGCTAATTCGGTTGCACGCACTGTATAACCGATTAGTCCAGCAGGTCAGAGACCTAGCTAGTCTCTGAGTTCCGGAACAGTTAAATGAGATGGCAGTTGGAGCCGTCTGGTGTTGATAGCCTGATCAACTGTCTTCACATATCCGCTACGTATCTGATTTAGATTTATGATTCCCGTAAGGGCATGAGTAGTTGATACAGCGGTTTTATAAATGTGATTAGCGAGCTAAAATTGGACTCTGGTATTTTTACAGCACACTGTTATATTTTTTTGATAAAGCGTGCTAGTTAGTGATATCCAGTTATCTCTGATTTTCATTACATAATGTTGATATCATGATTACAGCTCTGTTCCTATTACTGTTACATTACTGTTTTCTTCCGTTATTCATATTTTGGTACTGCTGAGCGATTATGCTCACCCTTGTAAACTGTTATGTATATCTCGCAAATGCCTAGAAGATCAGTCAGATAGACCCATGTTCCCGCCCCTACTGGACCTGGCTCCTCTGAGGTAGTTTGTATCTGACCATGGGGTCTGATGAGTTGCTGAATAAAGTTAGTGTGTGTTAGATGTTGAATAAAGGGTTTGTAATAATGAGAACCTGAATTATACTTGAACCTGGATTAGATCTTGGTTTGGGGTCAAGTTAGTATATTTTAATAATAATCTCGTTATTTATATTTTGGTTGTTGTGTTTGGTGACGTCAACTCCTGACCCCGGGGTTGAGGCTGTCACACTATCTATCATTTATATGACAAAACAGAGTATGAAAAGAATTTGAAGATCAAGTTAGAAGATATTTTGTTGAAAAAGATTGATGACAAAGTTAAAATTTTTGTTCAGATATATTGCAGAGTTTATCAAGAAATATGAAGATCTACATCTGAAATAAAGTAAGCTTTACACTACTTATTTTATCTATCTGGTTTTTGGCACTAGATAATTCTATTGGAAATCATGCTTATTCTGTAAAGCATAAATTGGGGGAGATTGTTGAGAATTGGCTAAGTCGAAGATCAGGATCTATGTCATGATCAGGATATGATCAACTGCTCTAATATGATTATCCGTTAAAAGCTTCGATATCATCCGTTGATATACATAAATGATTATTTGTTGAAGTAAACTACTTATCCGTTGATCAAAGTTATCCGTTGAAGAATGACTTGGATGATAAGTCATGACTGTGAGATAAATAAGAACATGTTGATTTATAAGATCTTAGTTGATTTAGATATGTAAAGTACTAGAGTTATATTGTAACATAACTTGTAATTGATAGAGGACTGATTTGTAGCTGTGTAGTATATAAACATAGAATATGTCATCACAATGTGGTGCACCACTCGAGTATTCTTATAACCTAGAAGCTCTTAAGAATATTATTCTTGAGAGAGTTTTGTAACAGTTTATTAAAGATCAATATAAACTATTATTTGATTCATCTATTCTTACTTTACTTTCATAATACATCGATTTGTTTAGTAATTGTATCCAACCTCCCTTAAACAATTACTTTACTGGGAAACAAAAAGTCTTTCCAAATAAGTTACCAGTACTACCCTCAGAGCGTGAGATAAAGTTTTCCATTGATTTAGTACCTGGAGCCGAACCAGTATCAAAAGCTCCATACTGCATGGCTCCAGTAGAAATGAAAGATTTGGCTAATAAACTTCAGGATCTGTTGGATAAAGGTGTAATTAGACCAAGTATATCTCCCTGGGATACGCCAGTACGATTTGGGAAAAAGAAGGATGGAAGCATGAGGTTATGTATCGATTATCGAGAGTTAAATAAGTTGACAATTAAGAATAAGTATCCCTTACCAAGGATCGATGATTTATTTGATCAACTTAAAGGAGCAGTTTGTTTTTCAAAAAATGATTTAAGATCTGGCTACCATTAGTTAAAGATTAAGCCCGAGGACATACCAAAGACTGCGTTTATGAAAAGATATGGACATTATTAGTTTCTAGTGATGTCATTCGGATTAACAAATGTACCAGCCGTATTTATGAATATCATGAATAGAGTGTTTAAGGAATACTTGGATATGTTCGTGATTGTATTTATTGATGACATCTTGATCTATTCGAAGTCTAAAGTAGAACATGTGGAATTGTATGCCAAGTTCTCGAAATGTGAATTATGGTTGGATGAAGTTCAGTTCTTGGTTCATGTGGTTGGTAAGGATGGTATCAAGGTGGATCCTATAAAGATTGAAGCTATATCAAATTGGGAGCAACCAAAGACATTGACGGAAGTCAGAAGTTTTCTTGGGTTAGCTGGTTATTACGAAAGATTTGTAAAAGATTTTGGAAAGATCGCAACTCCAATGACAAAGTTAACCAGGAAAAATGAGAAGTTTGTGCGGAATGAGAAATGTGAGGAAAGTTTTTTAGAATTGAATAAAAGATTGGTGACTGCTCCGATATTAGCACTTCCAGATGGGACGGGGAATTTTGTAATCTATAGTGATGTTTCTTTAAAGGTTTTAGGATGTGTATTAATGCAGCATGATAAATTTATTGCCTACGCCTTCCGACAGCTAAAGCCTCACGAGCAGAAATATCCAGTACATGATTGGAGTTAGCAATAATAGTATTTGCGTTGAAACTATGGAGACATTACCTGTACAGAGCAAGATGTGACATCTATATGCATCATAAGAGCATAAAGTACATATTCACTCAGAAAGATTTAAACATTAGAAAAAGAAGATGGTTGGAATTGATTAAAGACTAAGATTGCTCTATCAACTATCATCTGGGTAAAGAGAATGTGGTAGCAGATGCTTTGAGTAGGAAAGAAAGGTTGAATATGATTGAGATCGCTAAGGAATTGTCAAAAGAATTGGAAAAGTTGGAGATTAAAATTCGAGTACGTGGAGATGATAAGGAACAACTGTATGAAATTACTTTTCAGCCAAAATTGATGGAAAGAATCAAGAAATGTCTGGAGGAAGTAATGGATCAGGGAATGGATAACCTAACAGGAGAAGAGGGTTGCACGCAAAAGGATAACAAAGGTATATTAAGATTTTCGTCACGAATATGGATACTAAATATACCTAACTTGAAGAAAGAGATATTACGAGAAGCCCATAGTTCAAGGTTTTCTATTCATCTAGGAAGTACTAAAATGTATCAGGACCTAAAGAAGAAATTATAGTGGCCAGGAACGAAGAATGATGTAGTTGATTGGGTTAACAAGTGCCATACATGTCAGCGAATAAAAGCCAAACACCAAAGACCAAGTGGATTGTTTCAACCCTTAGAAATTCCTCAGTGGAAGTGTGAAGACATTGTAATGGACTTTCTGGTTGGACTACCAAAGACTAGATCAAATCATGATGCTATATGGGTCATCATTGATAGATTAACAATGTCAACCCATTTCCTTCCAATCAACGAGAGATATTCCCTAGAAAAGATAGTCAAACTCATATTTTGATGAGATTGTATTGAGGCATGGAGTTCCAGTTTCCATCGTATCAGACATAGACCCAAGATTTAATTCGAAGTTTTGGACCAAGTTTCAAGAATTCTTATGAACCAAGTTGAAAATGTGCACCACTTATCATCCTCAAACAGATGGATAAAGTGAAAGAACAATTTAGATGATAGAGGATATGTTAAGGTTGTGTGCTTTAGATTTCAAAGGAAATTGGGACGATCATCTATCATTGATAGAGTTTTTTTTACAATAACAGCTATCATGCCAGTTTTGGTATGCCACTGTATGAAGCCTTATATGGTCGAAAGTGTAGATCTCCGCTTTGTTGGGAGGAAGTCAGTGAAAGGAAATTGTTAGGCCCTGAATTGGTTCAACAGACAAAGGATGCAGTAATACTGATTCTAGAAAAGGCTAGAGGCTACTTAGAACAGACAAAGGAAACATGAATATTTACATCTAAAAGATATGGAAATAGAAGTTGGATCATTAGTGTTGCTGAAAGTCTCTCCTTGGAAAGGATTAATCAGGTTTCGAAAGAAAGGTAAATTACGTCCAAGATATATCGGGCCCTTTGAAGTCTTGAAGACGAAGGGTTTCAAGCACATAAACGCAACAGAAACAGTAATTAAAAACATAAAAAACCAGAATTTTTGAAACCCACCGCAAGAATCTTTACAAATTGGTTGAATAATGGAGATCCAAAGACTGTTCAATCACCATGTATCTCACTTTCGAGATCTACGCTCTATCGGTATCAACACGAATGCTCGAACTCAGGGATTAGATGTGTACTAGCACAAACTCGTTTATTCTTGATCTCTCCATCTTCTCTCTTGGTGGCTAGGGTTTTAGTAAAAGTCTTATCTTAAAAATCAGCCACAAGAGATATTATATAGAGAGTAGAAAAACGAATTATAACTCTTAACTAATTATGAGTTATTATTACTTCAAAATTCCTTTTTATATAATAATTAAGTCACACTTAATTATTTAACAACTGAATTTCATAATTAATATTAATAAATTCAAATATCATTATTTATCTAATTAATTAAGTCATACTTAATTAATATTATAAATAATTCAAATTACTTTAATATAATTTAAATCCAATTTAAATTAAATAATCCTTCAAGCATTCTTTGTGTGTGACCCTATAGGTTATTATTACGTTGGAAACAAATTTTAAATATAATTTAAAATCGTAAACAATGAGCGGCATCTAGTAATAAATCATTGCTACCCAAGTAATGATAATTCAATTGGTGATTGATTAACCTTTCGTGAATAATGTACAGTGTAATATAATCCCTTTAACCACATATTATAGATTAAATTAGAGGCATGTAATGTGTCATCCTCATCAATGTTTAATCCAGGTTTCCTTGATCAATGAGTAGACTATCATATCAAATCAACATTTGAGCGTGGCAACGCATTTCATAGTCTAGCTCACACAAGAGGCCAGTAATATCACTTCTAAAATTAGGAGGGTTAAATAATTTCTAGATCATTCATATTTCTCATATGATTCATAATATACTCGAAATACACTTTAATCATTACCCGTTCAAAGGTAATTTTTAATGTAATCAAAGTACATTAATTTAAAGTACATTAATTCTCGTAGAAAGATATAATGATTTCAAGTTTAAGGACAATTACATCATTATCACAGTGAGAATTACTTATGACACAACATACATGTAGAATCTCACATTGGATGTGTCCAACAACATGTACATTTACATATGCATGTGTTTTTGAATTTAGTATCATTATACCTATGATCAGTGGGATGTGATCATTGGTCAACAAACACACCGGTCTTAATGCATTATTATTATCCCTTAATAATAATACTTGACTAGGGACCTTTAAGAATATTGATATTATTCTCATAATCTCATTTCTAAGTCACGTACTTAGAGATATAGAATTCATATCATATTCCAAGGACATTTATTAATCTAACATTTATATCACGGTAAATTAAGAATTAATAAATTATAAAAGGAATAATCGATAGAACATAAAAATTATTAATCCAAATATCTTAAACTAAAACATCATAGTGTTGTCTCCAGGGCACAAACACTAACAAAAGAAAGTAGGAAATGTTGCTTATGAATTAGCATTACCGCCTTATCTGCGTCACATTCATAATGTGTTCCACGTCTCTATGTTGAAGAAGTACATTCCTGATTCAAATCAAGTCATTGAAAATGAGCCAATCGAGATTCAACCAAATTTGTCTTACGTGGAACAACCAATCCAGAACCTAGATCGTAAAGAGAGAGTCCTTTGAAATAAGTCCATTCCTATATTACAAGTACAATTTGGAAAAATCCTCGAGTAGAAGAGTGTACTTGGGAATTAGAGTCAGAAATGCTAGAAAAATATCCGCACTTGTTCAAATAATTCAGATTCTGAGGACATAATCTTTTTAAGGGGGAAGGTTATAATGACTCTGTATTTTGTGAATTTAAAATATATTATTCTGCAAGATATGTGTTGCATGTTAAATATTAAAAAGGTGTTGAATTGTTCGTATTACTAATTGTTGTTTCGATTTGATGTGTGAATTGTGTTAATTTATAGTTGTATTCAAAAGAAATATTAGAGTTTATTTTTCATGAATATGAATATTGTGAGAAAAATTATTTTTATTACTTTATCATTTTATTATATATTAATAGGGATTTAATAAATTTAGAGAATAATATTTTGTTAAATATTCAATCCTTTATGATTTTATGAATGTAATTAATTGTTGATTTAATGTTAAATTCAAAAATAACTTTAAAAATTATGAAAATATTGTTTTACTAGTTTTTGAATATTTTGAGAATTTTAAAATTATTTTGGGATTATTTCGATGAATATTTATTCGCAAAATATATCGTTAAAATCACAAACCAGAGTAAGATTCAGGCTTGCAGGCCATAAAAAAGACGCATCGCAATAGCTGAGCAATTGCTTGATACGTGTTGCTCATTTCTTTTATTTATTTATTTTAATCCCTCCCCTGTATCTCATCAATCTCTTCCGTCTCTCCCTTTCAGTGTCTCTCGCTATCTCTCGCGAGCTCTCGTCTCTCTCTATTATACATATATTTGTAGAACTATGTTCATATCTCTACCTCTCTCTCGATCTTTTCTTTCCACACTGTGTCTCTCCCCCACCTTATATCTCCCTCCCTCTCGGTAATTCCGCCGCCGTGTTTCCATTTCCGGCTACTTTTATCGTCGTTTCTTTCGTTCTTGCTGCGCAATTGCGCGCATGTGTGCGAGTGGGTTTTCGTGTCCGTGTGTGGTTTGGTTTTGCTGTTTTACCAGTAATTCGAAACCTTGTTCTATGATCCAGTTTAATTCGATGATTTCTTCTGTGATTTTTTGAATTATTAATCGATTAAATTATTCGGGTTTGAAAAATTGTGGCGAAACTCTGGCAGAAAAACCGTATGAGTACCGTCGGAGTTATGCCACCGTTAGTGATGAACTTCTTGAGCTGACGGATAATTGGTGATGATGATTCGTGAGCTAAATATTAAATTATAAATTCTATTTTATAATTTTCCAAAAAAAGTAGTAGTTACTTATTTAATTTCAAAATTAATTGGATTGCGTGGTTGTGAAAATTATGTTGATATGATATCGACTGACCGTCCGATAAATAGAGGAGGTGCTGCCCGATTTTTGAGAAATTATTATTTTAGAAATTCGGGAATATATCTTTTAATTATCAAAATTACTAATCGATTCATTTGTTTGTATAACTGTATAAGTCGTTTTACAAATTTAAATTCTGATACGAGAAACTAACTCAGATTAGTGTGACCTTGAATTGTATTTGGTTAAACGTTACTCAGATAAACTTACTAATATAAGTTAGTCGGTTTGTATTATTAATGATTAATTAAATATAAATTCGATTCCGCCAATCTAAGTTAAATTTTGAAACTAAGATTCTCACAGCTAGTAGTATGTAATTCAGTTTGGTAAAATATTTTGCAAAAAGAATCCTATTACCCTATTTTTCTATGACGACAGTTATTCGTACTTTCTAAAAATAATTACCAAACCGAATTTCAAAGTACGTGAACCTTATCTTTTTTGTATATTGATATTATGCATATAATACGAGCCGGGTTATGATATCATAAGGGTAGAACTGATAGTGAGGATCTGTCAAGCATAATCGATTGTCTAGCTTAGGGTATCTCGATTATGTACGTTCGAGTAAAAAATCCAGTCCTCGAAGTCAGAATAACCTAGAAGTTCGTAAGTAAAAGCTCAGCAAGGCAAGTACCCCTAACCATATCTGTTATGGTTCAGTATTTTTGAATAAACATGGTTGCATTTTTTGATTAACGTATTCATACTTGATCAAAATGATTTAAGTTACTTATTCCCTTGTTTAGAAATTCTGTTTTATTCAATGTTGTTTTAGGGAATAGTAACTTGTGGATTACATATCTCTAAATGTGTTAAATCTGGAAAGTATTTAGTAATTTCTTGTTACTAAATTGTGATTTAAAGTCAAATTTGGAATTTTATTTTGTTCACCTATGTCGTGAAATATTCAGTTCACCTATGTTGTGATATTTGGAAAAGGATAGGTAAAATCAATTCATATTTTAGAACTTGAATAAAAAGGGAAATCAGGTAATCTGTTGGAGTTGCGTAAGAGGTCCGTTATTCGGTAATGGGCCAGATGTGGTGGCGTAAGAGGCTAATTCGGTTGTGCATATTCTTTTAACCGATTAGTCCAACGTGATTGAGACCTAGCTAGTCTCTAAGTTCTGGAACACGTAATTGTGGATGGCCATTAGAGCTGTCCGGTGTTGATAGACTGATCAGCTATCTTCATATGTTAAACGTCCAATATAACTGATTAATTCAATTTCAAAAAATTTCAAAGTCAATTTATTCAAAAAAAGGATAGCATGCTAAAGTCAAAGTTTTGGAATTCTTTATTCTATTTATATTGTGTTTGGTTTAGAAAAGCATGCTAGTATGATGTGGTGTCCAGTTCTTAAAAAGGATTTCAACTGTTTTACTTAAGCATTCGGTAAGAAATCTATAACCTGTTTATTCATATATCTGCCATTGCTGAGTACTAGTCGGCTCATTATTTTGTATATCTATATATTACTCTTTTCAGATGCATAGGCACCACTTTCCCGCTAGAAAGACCACCGTTGGTCAAAATCAGGGCAGACTTCAGTCACCTATTCTCTTTGGTTCCTATGAGGTAGGTTCGGTGCTAATAGTTAGGCATATGATTATGTTCTCATAGGTTTTGTTGTAAGTTGTAAAGTTTTGTATAACCTAGTTACATACTTAAACCTGAAAAGATCTTGGTCAGGGGGTCATACTGTTGTAGTTGTGTATTTTCTTTCAGTTCAGTTGTTATCTATATTTATATTTTTATATTTTTGACATCAAGTTTTAGACCCCGGAGTTTGAAGTTGCCACAAGAACAATTTTCGAATCAATTCATGTCTCTTTTGACGATAAAAAGATTACTGGAATTGAAGAAGACACTCGTGAAGAACTTGTATTTGTAAACTGAAGGCTCAAGTTAGGAAATTATATAAATCCTGATGACTTGTCAATTCCTGATGATAAGTCATATCCCCATACCACGTCAAATCCTGACACTGAGTCATATCCTGATGACAATTATGATCCTGATCTAGAGTTAATTCACGAAGATCCACATGTTGAGGGGGAGCAACATCATCAAACAAATAATTATAACTCTAGTGAATCAAATCTTGATGATACTGATGAATCAGGAAATACTGGATCAAGTCGAAATTCTTCTAGTATAACAAATGATAGCTCATCATGAGGTGATCATTCAACCGAGCATCAAGATCAATTTGGTGAACAGTCTTCAACTGAAATCCCTTCTCAATCAGGAAATGACAGTACTGATACATGGGGAGCTTCACACAAAAATGATACATCCTATTCAGGGGAGCATAAGGAAATGGGACTGAACTGCCAAAAGTTGTTCAATGGATAAAAGATCACACACCTGATCTTATCATTGGAGATCCTGATGCTGGTGTTCAAACAAGGAGTGCAACTGAACATGAATGCCTCTGTCACAACTTTCTTTCTAAGAAGGAACCAAAGAAAGTTGAAGATGCATTCAAAGATGCTGATTGGATTCAAGCTATGCATGAAGAGTTGAATGAGTTTAAAAGGAATGAAGTATGGAACTGGTTCCAAGGCCAAATAACAAATCAGTTGTTGGCATAAAATGGGTTCTTAGAAACAGAATAGATTTAGATGGTACAATAATCGGGAGCAAAGCTGGATTTGTTGCAAAGGATTATTCATAACAAGAGGGTATTTACTATGATGCGACATTTGCTCCTGTGGTAAGAATGGAAGCTATCAGGATTTTTTTGGCATATGCTGCTCACAATAAAATCAAAGTCTTTCAGATGGATGTCAAAAGTTCTTTTCAGAATGGAAAGTTAGAAGAAGAAGTATATGTTGAGAAACCACCTGGTTTCATAGATCCAAAGTTTCCAAATCATGTGTACAGACTTGACAAAGCTCTATATGGACTCAGATAAGCACCAAGGGCCTGGTATGAAACACTTTCCAAATTCCTGATTATAAGTGGTTTCAAAGAGGTACTATTGATAAAACCATATTTTACATAAATAAATGTAGTGATATGCTTTTGGTGCAAATTTATATCGATGACATTATTTTTGGGTCTACTAACAACAAGTTGTGCAAGAAATTTTCCAATCTTATGAAGTCAAGGAACCAAATGAGTATGATGGGATAGTTGAGTTACTTTCTTGGAATGCAAGTTACATAAACTGATGAAGAAATTTTCATTAATCAGTCTAAGTACACAAAGAATCTATTGACTAGATTCAATATACAGAAAATTATAATTGATGCAACTCCAATGGCCACTACTACAAAGTTTGATCCTGACCAAGGTAAAGAAATTGATGTCACTTCCTATAGAGGTATGATTGGTTCATTACTCTATCTAACTGCTAGTAGACCAGATATTATGTATGCAACCTTTTTGTGTGCAAGATTTGAGGCCAAGCCTAGAGAATCTCATTTGATTGTTGTAAAAAGAATTATAAGATATTTAAAGGGGACTCAATCTCTTGGTTTGTGGTATACAAGAGAATCAGATTTCAGTCTAGTTAGCTATTCTGTTGCAGATTTTGCAGGATGCAAAATTGACATGAAAAGTACCTTAGGTGGCTGTCAGTATTTGGGTGGTAGATTATTTACTTGGAAAAAAAGAAACATAAATTAATATATACATCTACAGCTGAAGCTGAATATATTGCATCTAGCATTTGTTGTGCTCAGATTGTTTGGATGAGAAATCGGCTATTGGACTATGGATTGTCTTACTCAAAAATTCCTATCTATTGTGACAATCAAAGTGCAATTGCTATGACAGGTAATCCATTACAACACTCACTCACAAATATATCAGTATCAGATATCATTTTATCAGGGAGCATGTCATGGAAGGAACAATTGAGCTTCACTTTATTCCAACTGATAAACAAGTAGCTCATATCTTCACCAAGCCATTACCAGAAGCAACCTTTGGAAAGTTACTACATGAGCTTGGAATGGTCAGCTATAAGAAGAAATGATTTGTCAGGTCCTAACTGAATCAGAAAATCCTGACACATCAAATCCTGACACACTTAGTCAATTCCTGACATGGTATGTCATTTCTAGACGTGTCAAATCCTGAAAAGGTATGTCAATTCCTGACGTATCAAATCCTAATGATGTAATAAAATCCTGATAATATCAAATACTGACTGTGTGTATTTTATAATTTTGTCCAATTATTTTTCTTGAATATTACTTGATTTAATTAAGTAACCTTGAGAATTAGTTTTGTGCATAATTTAGAGCCTTTTGTAATTTGGCTTAATATGGAAGATTAATTGCTATTTGGTAGGTGCAATTAACATATATATCCTCCTTAAAGTCATGCATCATTAACTATAATTGCACCTTATATGTTCCACTAATAATGCCCTTAAATTAAAAATATGTCATGTGTATTTTTGTCTTACTATCTTTTACTGATACCATCAGTACCTGATAAACTATTCACTTTCATATTATACACAAAATATACACAAACTACTCATCTTCATCTCTCTCTCTCCGATTTTTTTTTGAATTTAAGCTTTTTCACCAAAAACCCTAATTTTTCAAATGGCCGCCATTAATTTTGTTTCATCTTTCTCTGCCACTAAGTATATATTTAATCACAAGACCTTTCCTGCTACAAATTTTAAAGCCCATTTGCATAGAACTGATATTCCTGATGATTTTCAGATGATTCAAGACTTTTTAGCTCAAAGTGACATTGGGTATGCTCTTGCTGCTCCGTCTAGAGTCCGGTTTAATTAGGTAATGCAGATTTGGAAGAATTTGACTGTGGATGCTGAGAAAGGGTTAATTATGTTCACTCATGATGGCAAGCAATATGAGATCAATGCCACTGTAGTTGAGGAAGCTTTGAAATTGCCTGCATTGAATGGCAGGACACCTGTTGTAATTCCAAATGCTACTCTCTTTGAATGGGTGAGAAAGATAGGCCATAATACTGAATTCACTAAGGCTAGGGAGATGTTCAGAACCAAGCTCAGAAAAGAATGAAACTTCTATTTGAATTGCATAAATAGATAATTTCTGAATAAGGTATCTAATTTTGATGCTCTTTCATTAGCTTCATTGCAGAGAGGATGTTCACTTTTATATGGTCATGCTTTTGATTATGGTAACACTATCATGCAATTCCTGATAGCTAGGCTTAGTGATAGAGATGGTGGTGTTGGTTACACTAGATTTTTGCAATTGATATTTAGTTATCTCTAACCTGATGTAAGTTTAAGAAAGATGAACTACTAATGATTTTTTAAATCAATTCCAAGTCTCTAATTGATTTAGCAAAGAGGAAAGACAGTTTTAGAAGGAGTGCAAATCTACTAAGGGAAATGTGGGTATTTTTGTCTAATAAAATGCCTCACATATATTCTAACTCCTACAATTTGGAGCCGGGCACATCCAACATTGTTCTTGTCCTAATTATATCTTCTTCACCTACCAAATCTAAACATAATATCACCTCTAATTCTTCTCAAAAGGAATCAATTTTAAAATGAAAACCAGTAGCTAAGACTGATGTGTCTGAGAGACAATCAGGTCCAGAGGTTGGTTCATCTTCACCTAAATGATTGGAGAAATAAGGTAGAGCAAGGAAGAAGATTGTGCCACCACCAACAAGCACTAAAAAGGATGTAGCTAGAAAGAAAAGAAGGACTATAACTTGTGTTAAGTTGGTTGATGAGCCATCAGATACTGACAGTGAAGGACCAATTGTTTTTAAGCTACCTGTTAGACCAGTGGAGGTTACTAGTGGTACTAAATAGGGAGAAAAAACTAATACTGTAGCTGCTAGCTCTGTCCCTAAGAAAAGAAGAATGTTTAAAGAAGCTAATAGGGCTCAATATCAATAACAGAAAGATAAGCTGAAAGTTCTAGAAAAAGTTTCTCTTGATCAGGAAACTGCAAATCCTGACAGCACTTCATTAGTTCCTGACAAGCCTCAATCAATTCTTGATGAAGTCATTAAACTTACTGATCAATCAATTCATGAATCCTGACAGAAAAAATTATTGAAGTTTATTATAAAAGGGTTAGGGAATTAGCTAAGGAAGTTGGACTGGATACTTCTTCTAAGAGAAAAGCTGAGGACACTACAGTGTATGTCAGAAAATAGTCCAAGTTGTAGTCTCCACAGAAGGGGTACAGTACACAAGAACCATATTCTCAATGTGAAGATGCAACTGTTAATGCCCCTGCTACACAAGAACCACCTGCTCAAAGTGTGGGTGCAAGCACTAAAAATCAACAGACTATTCCTGACATTACTAAAGGGAGTCATGTTTCTGTGGATGCTGCAATTCAAGGTGCTGTACAAGAAAGGGAAGCTCATCAGAAGCATATTGCTCAACTGGATGCTATCATAAATGATCCCATCTTTGAGAGAAGCACACAAGAACCTTCAGTTCAAAGAATTGAAGAAGCTTGTGAACCTCAAGTCCCACAAGAACCGACAGTTTAAAGTACTATTACAGACTTAGCATCAAATCCTGACATGGGATCAGTTTCTGAAAAGTAGCCAATTCCTGACACAAGGTCAGTTCCTGATGAAGCTGTTCCTGACTCTACAAATTCTGATGCACTGGAGCCATCTTCGTACCTTCACTTACTACAATACCAATGATCTCCAACACTCAAAGTACAATCCTTTCTATATCTACTTTATCTGCTAGCATGATTATAAATAAACCTGTTCATAGGACTACCTCCATTTATATGACCACAGTCCTCTTTTCTGTGACGGCCTCAACCCCGAGGTCAGTAGTTGACGTCATCAAACACAAATACCAAAATATAAACAACAAGATTATTATTAAAATATACTAACTTGACCCCAAACCAAGATTCGATCCAGGTTCAAGTATGATTCAGGTTCACATTATTACAACCCATTTATTCAACATCTAACACACTCTAACTTTATTCAGCAACTCATCAGACCTTATGGTATGATACAAACTACCTCAGAGGAGCCGGGTCCTGAAGGGGCGGGAACACAGGTATGTCTGACTGGTCTTCCAGGCATCTGCGAGATATACATAACAGTTTGCAAGGGTGAGCAAAATCGCTCAGCAGTACCAACATATGAATAACGGAATAAAAATAGTAATGTAACAATAATAGGAACAGAGCTGTAATCATGATATCAACATTATATAATGAAAATCGAAGATAATTGGATATCACTAACTAGCATGCTTTATCAAAACAATGTAGTAGTGTGTTGTGTAAGTACCAGAGTCCAATTTTAGCATGCTATTCACATTTATAAAACCGCTGTATCAACTACTTATACCCTTACGGGAATCACAAATCCAAATCAGATATGTAACGGATATGTGAAGACAGCTGATCAGGCTATCAACACCAGACGGCTCTAACTACCATCCCATTTACCTGTTCCGGAACTCAGAGGCTAGCTAGGTCTCTGACCTGTTGGATTAATCGGTTATATATTGCGTGCAACCGAATTAGCCTCTTATGCCACCTCAATAGGCCTACTTTGGCCCCTATGTAACCCATATCTGATCATTTTATCCAGTTTTCAAAACACTTGTACCTATCTCATTTCAAAACCATTAATTTTTCCAGCACACATATAAAAATCCAGTTCGCAAATAATTTCATTCGAGATAGGTACATTTTGAAGTTACTTTACCCCAAAACAATTTGAAAACAGTGATTTATAACTACAGGGGATACGTAACTTAAAACGTTTCTGTTTCATTACGAGAATAAAATATTTAGCTATTCATACGTACTGAACCATAAAATATGGTCAGGGGTACTTGCCTTGCAATGCTTTACCAAACCCTAAATAGCTTTCACGCTGATTTCGATCCTGGGAAACTCGACTGGGATCTACAAATATAGAATACCCTATTCAGTTATACCGACATGCTTGATATCCTCAAATCCTAATAACCCAATCCGATACCCTGAATCATATAGTTATAATACACATAATCACGTAATCACGTAATCTGAACACAAATAGGGGTAACACACATAATATAAATACGTACGCTTACAAATACATTTTTAGAAAATTTTGGCAGCAACTTCTTTGTTTATAAGCCTACCCGTCGATTACATTCGACGTCAACAATCCCAACAATCCACAACATCAATTCCATCATTTTATACAGCGTACACCACAATACAATTCGTAATTAATTATTTAAATCCGGAATTATTTTTCGTAAATCATTTTATTTATTTATAAAATTTAGGACTCAGAACAAAGTCATCACCGTCCACCGTTGACTCACCGAAGTTCATCGTCAATGGCGACACAATTTATTGGCGCCCGATATAATACGGGTTCCCAAATTAATTATACCGATTAATATTATTTCACGCAACAAAATTTTTTATTTCACGAACGATACTCAATTAATTCCCTGCAGAAAAAATAAAAATCAATTTCCAGTCACCAAACCAAACTGAACAAACAGGCCCAATAGAAAAGGCCCAACAATAAGGCCCAACTGTCAAGCCCAAAGATAACCAAAGGACAGCCGAAAGGACGATCCAACAACAACATAGAATAGGGAACAAGGAGGTACGCGGCCACGTGCCACCTAACTCACACCACTGCTCAAACACACATGCACACACAACCACAACACACACACAAGCACAACACACACACACAGGCACAACAAACAAATATATACATATAAGCAACAGGAACCACCAAGCTCACTGGAAAAACACGGCGGTGGCGAGACCGGAGCAATAGGGAAAGCCGGAGAAGAACGTCGGAAAAAGAAAAGAGAAGGACGGGAGGAAGAAACAGGGGAAGGGAGAGATACAGAGGGAGAGTGATTTGAGAGATTAACTCGAAAGAGAAAGAGAGAGAATTGAGAGTTACAGCCGAGAGAGAGACAAAGAAGATGATGTTTTTACCCAAATAGAAATGCTCGAGACACGTATCCTTTATTTAGGATACGTGTCAATTTCTTATTACTACAATTCACGTTGTATAGGGTCAGTTACATCTGAAATTACTATTTATGAACCGAGTTCGCGAGAAATAAAACTCCAAAAGCTTACCGAAATAACTTTAAAATTTTATAGATATCCCAAACTTAATAAAAACACAAATTTCATAATTTCAAAAACAATTTTTAAGGTGCACTTTGTACCCGCTTTTAACAAATAACGAAACGACGCGGGGTGAAACTAATTCCGAAAATTCCCAAATTAATTTTAAAATTATCAGAATAATACGAACTTAATAAAATATGAGTTTCATGATTTCTGATGATTTCCATAATTAAATATGGATTTTACAAATAAACATACTCAGAAAATCATTTAAAAATACTTAATTAGTGAAATATTGATTTCTCAACTTTATAAAGTCCTAAAAATAATTATTGAAATTATAAAATTATGAAACCAATTTTAGGAACAATCCAAATATTTATGGAATTAAAACTGCAATAAAATCACTTTTACAAATGAAATAAAATCGTATAACTTAATAATAAAGCAAACAATTTAATCTCACATATCAACATATCACAAATAATTAAATGACAATCAATAACTGCTGCCAAAATCATTAAACACATTTTATTTAATTATTTAACCTTTTATTACACTTTGAAAATAATAAAAATAAAAGAATATACACGAGTCGTTATATCATTTCCCCCTTAAAAAGATTTTGTCCCCAAAATCTGACTTAGCTAAACAAATGAGGATATTTATCAAGCATATCTGACTCTAATTCCCAAGTAGACTCTCCTACTCAAGGATTTCTCCACAAGACTTTCACTATAGGAATCGACTTATTCCTAAGGACTCACTCTTTACGGTTTAAAATTTGGATCGGTTGTTCCACATAGGACAAATCTGGCCGAAGCTCAATCGGTTCATATTCTATGACTTGATTCGAACTAGGAATATAGGGCTTCAACATAGATACGTGGAACATATTATGAATGTGCTGCCACTGCGGTGATAACGCTATCTCATAGGAAACCTTTCCCACTTTCTTCAATACCTTAAAGGGTCCTATAAATCTGGGGCTAAGTTTTCCTTTCTGACCAAATCGTACTAACCCTTTCCAAGGTGATACCTTTAGTAACACCAGAGCTCCTCTCTCGAAGTCTATATCCTTCCTATGCAAATCTGCATCCTTTCTCTGTCTATCCTGGGCTGCTTCCAACCTTTTCTGAATTAACACTATTGCATCTTTGGTTTGCTGAACCAACTCGGGACTTAACACTTTCTTCTCTCCTACTTCATCCTAATATAACGGTGATCTACACTTACGTCCATACAAAGCTTCGTAAGGCGGCATCCCGATACTGGCATGGTAACTGTTATTATACGAGAACTCAATCAAAGGTAAGTGTTCATCTCAATTACCCTTAAAATCCAAAACACAGACTCTCAACATATCCTCTATGGTCTGAATCGTTCCTTCACTCTGGCCGTCTGTCTGAGGATGATAAGCGGTGCTCATATTCAACTTTATTCCTAGGCACTCTTGGAATTTAGTCCAAAACCTGGAATTAAATCTCGGGTCTCGATCTGACACTACAGACACAGGCACTCCATGTTTGGTAACTATCTCACCGAGGTATAACTTAACTAGCTTTTCCAACGAATACCTTTCATTGATCAGAAGAAAATGCGCTGACTTAGTCAATCTGTCAATGATTACCCAAATAGCGTCAAGATTTGCTCTTGTCCTTGGCAATCCTACTACAAAATCCATAGAAATCTCTTCTCACTTCCATTGGGGAATCTCCAAAGGTTGTAACAATCTGCTTGGTCGTTGATGCTCTGTTTTCACCATTTGACACACATGACACTTACTTACCCAATTGGCAATATCCTTCTTCATTCCTGGCCACCAAAAGTTTCTCTTCAAGTCTTGGTACATCTTAGTACTACCAGGGTGGATAGAAAACCTAGAGTTATGCGCTTAGTGTAATACTTCATTCTTCAATTCTGTTACATTAGGAATCCAAACTCTGGATAAAAATCTATACAAACCTTGATTATCTTTTTGAGTACACAACTCTTCTCCCGTCAAAGTATCCGACTCTTGTTCCATAACTCCTTCTTGACACCTTTTAATCTTTTCCATCAATGTCGGCTGGAAGGTAACTTCATATAGTTGCTCCTGACTTTCACTAGGTACTCGAACTTCAATCTCCATTCATTCCAAGTCTTGTGCTAGTCATCCGTAATCCTGATCATATTCAACCTTTCTTTTCTACTCAAGGCATCAGCCACCACGTTAGCTTTACCTGGGTGATAATTAATCGAACAATCATAATCCTTGATCAGTTCCAACCACCTTCTATGTCTCATGTTCAAATCCTTTTGCGTGATTATGTACTTCAGGCTCTTATGATCGGTATGAATCTCGTATTTATCTCCATACAAGTAGTGACGCCATAACTTCATAGCAAACACTATAGCCGCCAACTCAAGGTCATGAACTGGATATTTCTGCTCGTGAGGTTTTAATTGTCTGGAGGCATAGACAATAACTTTGTCATGCTGCATTAGCACACAACCCAATCTTTTCAAAGAAGCATCACTATAGATCACAAAGTTTACCGTCTCATCTGGAAATTCTAATACTGGAGCCGTCACTAATCTCCGTTTCAATTCCTGGAAACTTTCTTCACACTTTTTCGTCCAAACAAACTTTTAATTCTTCCTGGTCAACTTGGTCAATGGGGATGCAATCTTTGAGAAATCTTTCACAAACCGTCGATAATATCCTGCTAACCCAAGAAAACTTCTTATTTTCGTCGGTGTCTTCGGTTGCTCCCACTGTGATACGACTTCAATCTTTACTGGGTCTACTTTGATACCTTCCTTACTCACCACATGTCCAAGAAACTGTACTTCTATCAACCAAAACTCACACTTGGATAACTTTGCATACAATTGCTTTTCTCTTAACTTCTGAAGGGCAATCTGTAGAAGCATTGCGTGATCTTCTGGATTCTTTGAATACAAGAGGATGCCATCAATAAATACAATAACAAACTTATCCAGATACTCCTTATAAACCCTATTCATTAGATCCATAAAAGCCGCTGGCGCATTCGTCAATCCAAACGCCATCACTAGAAACTCATAATGGCCATACCTTATTCTGAATGCTGTCTTGGGGATATCTTCAGGCTTTATCTTCAATTGGTGGTAGCCAGATCTTAAGTCAATCTTTGAGAAGTAACATGCTCCCTTAAGCTGATCAAACAAATCGTCAATGTGTGGCAAAGGATACTTATTTTTTATTGTCAACTTGTTCAATTGTCCGTAGTCAATGCACAATCTCATACTTCCATCTTTTTTCTTCACAAATAGCACTGGAGCACCCTACGGAGAAACACTGGGTCAAATGACTCCCATATCCAATAGTTCCTGAAGTTGCTTAACCAATTCTTTCATTTCCATTGGGGCCATCCTATATGGAGCTTTGGAAACTGGTTTAGCTCCTGGTTTCAAATCAATGGAGAACTCTATCTCTCGATCAGGTGGCAATCCTAGTAACTCTTCTGGTAAAACTTTAGGGAATTCTCTCACTATGGGAATCTCATCCAAAATAGGGGTATCTTTCTTTGTATCCACCACATGAGCCAAATACGCCTCACACCCTTGCCGCAATAATCTCTTTGCTTGAATTACTGAACGGAACTTTTTATCCTGCCTCTGCCCTTGGTAGCTGATCCTTTTATTATCTGAGGTGTACATAACAACTCTCTTTTTCTTACAGTCAATATTCGCCTTATATAGAGAAACCAATCCATACCTAAAATAACATCAAAGTCTCCCAACTCGATGGGTATTAAGTCAACAGGGAACATAGATCCTGAAATCTCTAGGGAACATCTAGGACAAAATTGACTTATGGGTACCTTATCTTTATTAGCCACTTCTATGGTCAAAGGTTCCTCTAAGTCTTCCAATATCAATTGCATTTTATTCACACAATTCACATATATAAAAGATTTGGACGCTCCCGAATCAAACAAAACATTAACAGGTACGGAATTAAGAGAAAGCGCACCTGCAACCACATCAGAATCATGAACTGGAGATTTCTTGGTCATCTTAAAAGTCCTAGCTCTAGCAGTACTAGTTGCTGGTCCTTGGGACACGCTTCTTCCAACATTATCTTGGGTCACCGACTTGCAATTCCTAGCTATGTGTCCCACTTTGCCGCAACTAAAACAAGTGACTCCTTGAATCTCAGACTTACACTCCGTGGAATAATTACCTTTCTATCCACACTTAAAACAGTTGATATTTTCTCGGCACTGTCCACTGTGTTTCTTCCCACACATCTTACAATCAACCACTGGCTTACTAACCCTCGTCGGGGCAGAGTTAACTGAAGTAGTTCTGGGTCTAACCTGGGGAAAATTCTGCCTCTTGTACCTCTTATTCTTACTCTTTCCAAACCAACGCTGGAACTTCCGACTTGTTATTCCTGATTTCGACCTAGTAGGTCCACTTTCAAATTTCCTCTTCTTTTCACCTTGCTCCTTTGCAGCTAACCTCTGATCACTCTCTATCACTAGGGCAGCCTTACCTACCGAAGTATATGTCTTGAGTTGTAAAGCTACAACTCCACTCCTTATTTCTGGCTTCAACCCTTGTTGAAACCGCTTCGCTCATTGAGCTTCCGAACTCACGTATTCCGGTGCTATACGGGCCAACTCCGTAAACTTCGCTTCATATTCCGTAACCCTCATATCTCCTTGTTTCAATTCCAAAAATTCCATCTCCATTTGACTCTGGAGACAATCCGAAAAGTATTTCTCCAAAAACAACTCTGTGAATCTGGCCCATGGAACTGGACCTTCTCCTTCTAAGGCTTGCTTAGATTCCCACCAATAATTCAAATCATTCTTCAGAAAATAGCTAGCACAATCTGTCTTTAAATCCTCACTCACCTTGGTGAGCGCAAACGCCTTTTCCATCTCCTTTAACCATATCCTGGCAGCAACAGGATCCACTTCTACTTTAAATTTTGGGGGCTTTACTACCTGGAAAGACTTAAAACTAACACCCTGATTTGTCCCCCTCATCTCATGCTGCTGTTGGATTTGTAGTTGCTGCTGTTGGATTTGCTGTTGTTGTTGTATGAGCTACTGTTGCTGTTGTTGTTGTTGCTGCAATTGTTGTTGCTGCTGCTGGAATTGTTGTTGTTATTGTGCCAGCTGTGTAGACTGCTGACGCAACAAGTTTATCAATTCACTCATGGAAGGATCCCCAGCAGATCCGTTATTGGGCTGAGAGTTTCTCTTTAGTGGCATCTCTTGAAACATAACAGTCATATATAAGAAAATGGATTGCTCCAAGCAGTTTATATTTATGCATCAGGAGAGCGTTGCCACTAAGACAATATCCTCATCCCTAGTGTAATTAGATCCATCCTGAGTGAATGATTATAATCTAAAAATGCCAGCAACAGAAGCAAAAATAATAATAACAACAATAATAGCAACGCACAATATATAAAAGCTGAACAATGAAATAAAGCAGCTACAATATAATAACCAACAGGAACCTAACTAGTACAACTGAAAATCCAACTAAAAGAAACCATCCGAATACACACAAAAATTGGCTGTCATAGCAGCCCCACCTACTACAAACTATCACAACATAATATACAGATACAAAGTAAACAACTACAGAACTCCTGGAAGTCAACTCTGAGCTCTGTATCTCTCTGCTGCAAACCTGGTCTAACTACTACCACTGCCATCGATGGAACCTAGCTCAAACACTATCCAGTTCACTAGGTCTAGATACTGCACAGCTCTGAACTCTGAGCTAATGAAACGGTCAACAGATCTAGCCCTCTTAATAGCCATCTGGGTCAATGCTCGCACACGGGCCCGCACCTCAAGGGAAGGGGCAGAAATACCCTGGAAAGGTGCAATAGGTATCTGATCAAACTGAGCAGCCAATCCCGGACTCTGATCTCTGATAAAGGAAGTATTCACCGCTCGATGAACATGGTAAGGGATCAGTGAAGAAGTACCACTAGGGGCCACAAGAGGTACTGGAGATCTCATCGAGAAAGAACTGGGACCACAGACAGGAGGGAAATCCCTAACCGGCAGACATAGACCTACGTACCCAACGGGGACGAGTACCAGGTCCAAAAATGTCTCTCGGCACAAAGGAAGGTACTGGTGGAGGAGGCATAGGTGTCTCCTCAGCAACAACATCCAGGGTCCTCTCAGAATCTGAGCTATCCAAGTGAGAGGGATTCTCCCGAGATGGAGAACTCGAAATCGCAATAGGCCACTGTCAACATAATAAATATACAGGGAAGACACAACCAGGTCAAGGCAATTCTATCAAAACATTTCATAGATGCCAGGGTAACACCGTCGGAACCCTCGACTGACTCTAACATTTTGCTCCTCTATATGAGTTGTTGACTCATACCTAAAGACTCACTTTATCACCTATTCGACGCAATCCCTAACTTGGATCAGGGACTTGAACCTGTAGCTCTGATACTAACTGTGATGGCCTCAACCCCGGAGTCAGGAGTTGACGTCACCAAACACAAATACCAAAATATAAACAACAAGATTATTATTAAAATATATTAACTTGACCCCAAACCAAGATCCGATCCAGGTTCAAGTATGATTCAGGTTCATATTATTATAACCCATTTATTCAACATCTAACACACTCTAACTTTATTAAGCAACTCATCATACCTCATGGTCTGATACAAACTACCTCAGAGGAGCCGGGTCCTGAAGGGGTGGGAACACAGGTATGTCTGACTGGTCTTCTAGGCATCTGCGAGATATACATAACAGTTTGCAAGGGTGAGCATAATCACTCAGCAGTACCAATATATGAATAACGGAATAAAAACAGTAATGTAACAATAATAGGAACAGAGATGTAATCGTGATATCAACATTATATAATGAAAATCGAAGATAACTGGATATCACTAACTAGCATGCTTTATCAAAACAACGTAGTAATGTGTTGTGTAAGCACCAGAATCCAATTTTACCATGCTACTCACATTTATAAAATTGTTGTATCAACTACTTATACCCTTACGGGAATCACAAATCCAAATCAGATATGTAACGGATATATGAAGACAGCTGATCGGGCTATCAACACCAGACGGCTCTAACTACCATCCCATTTACCTGTTCTGGAACACATAGACTAGCTAGGTCTCTGACCTGCTGGACTAATCAGTTATATATTGCGCACAACCGAATTAGCCTCTTACGCCACCTCAATAGGCCTACTTTGGCCCCTATGTATCCCATATCTGATCGTTTTATCCAGTTTTCAAAACACTTGTACCTATCTCATTTCAAAACCATTCATTTTGCCAGCACACATATAAAAATCTAGTTCGCAAATCATTTCATTCGAGATAGGTACCTTTCGAAGTTACTTTTCCCCAAAACAATTTGAAAACAATGATTTATAACTAAGGGGATATGTAACTTAAAACGTTTATGTTCCATTACGAGAATAAAACATTTAGCTATTCATACGTACTGAACCATAAAAGAATGGTCAGGAGTACTTTCCTTACAATGCTTTACCAAACCCTAAATAGCTTTCACGCTGATTTCGATCCTGGGAAACTCGACATGCTTGATATCCTCAAATCCTAATAACCCAATCCGATACCCTGACTTGTATAGTTATTATACACATAATCACGTAATCACGTAATCCGAACACAAATAGGGGTAACACGTATAATATAAATACGTACGTTTACAAATACATTTTTAGAAAATTTTGGCAGCAACTTCTTTGTTTATAAGACTACCCGTCGATTACATTCGACGTCAACAATCCCAACAATCCACAATATCAATTCCATTATTTTATACAACGTACACAACAATACAATACGTAATTAATTATTTAAATCTGGAATTATTTTTCGTAAATCATTTTATTTATTTATAAAATTTAGGCCTCAGAACAAAGTCATCACCGTCCACGGTTGACTCACCGAAGTTCATCGTCACCGGCGGCATAATTTATTGGCGCCCGATATAATACGGGTTCCCAAATAAATTACACCGATTAATATTATTTCCCGTATTAAAAGTTTATATTTCACGAATGATACTCAATTAATTCCCTGCAGAAAACATAAAAATCAATTTCCAGTCACCAAACCAAACTGCACAAACAGGCCCAACAGAAAAGGCCCAACAATAAGGCCCAACTGTCAAGCCCAAAGATAACCAAAGGACAGCCCAAAGGACGATCCAACAGCAACACAGAACAGGGAACAAGGAGGCACATGGCCACACGCCGCCCAACTCACACCACTGCTCAAACACGCACGCACACATAACCACAACACACACAAGCACAACACACACAGGCACAACGCACAATTATATACATATAAGCAACAGGAACCACCAAGCTCACCGGAAAAACACGGCGGCGGCGTGACCGAAGCAACAAGGAAAACGGAGAAGAACGCCAGAAAAAGAAAAGAGAAGAACGGGAGGAAGAAACGGGGGAGGGCAGAGATACAGAGGGAGAGATATTTGAGAGATTAACTCGAAAGAGAAAGAGAGAGAATTGAGAGTTACAGCCGAGAGAGAGACACAAAGGAGATGATGTTTTTACCCAAATAAACAGGTTGCAGACACGTATCCTTTATATAGGATACGTGTCAATTTCTTATTACTACAATTCACGTTGTATAGGGTCGGTTACATCCGAAATTACTATTTACGAACCGAGTTCGCGAGAAAACAAACTCCAAAAGCTTACCGAAATAACTTTAAAATTTTATAGATATCCCGAACTTGATAAAAACATAAATTTCATAATTTCAAAAATAATTTTTAAGGTGCACTTTGTACCCGCTTTTAACAAATAACGAAACGACGCGCGGGTGAAACTAATTCCGAAAATTCCCAAAATAATTTTATAATTCTCAGAATAATACGAACTTAATAAACTATGAGTTTCATGATTTTTGAAGATTTCCATAATTAAATATGGATTTTACAAATAAACACACTCAAAAAATTATTTAAAAATAATTAATTATTTAAATATTATTTTCTCAATTTTATAAAGTCCTAAAAATAATTATTGAAATTATAAAATTATGAAACCAATTTTAGGAACAATCCAAATATTTATGGAATTAAAAATGCAATAAAATCACTTTTACAAATGAAATAAAATCGTATAACTCAATAATAAAGCAAACAATTCAATCTCACATATCAACAGATCACAAATAATTAAATGACAATCAATAACTGCTGCCAAAATCATTACACACATTTTATTTAATTATTTAACCCTTTATTATACTTTGAAAATAATAAAAATATAAGAATATACACGAGTCATTATATTTTCCTCCTCTTATATCTTCATTTCCTAGTGAGTTGAGCCTTTCTAGTGAAAAAGATTAAGAGAAACACAGAACTATTGAGAGGCAGTCTCCTGAACTGGCAAAAGGAGAGGTAGATAAGAGTGATAAAAGTGATCTAAATATTAATATTAAAAGTAATATATGTGTGAGAAGTGATGAGATGACTTTAAAAAAAAAGAGATTTAGGTGTTCTTGGTTGTTTTTCTTTTAGGTTCATCATAGGAAACTAGGCCTTTTAAGTCAAATATTGATTTAAAGCTCAAAGGAAAAGTTCATGACTCTGTTTCTGATGTTCCTTCTCTTCCTGAAAAGTTTTTTGATGATTCTAATGTTAATCATAATGATGCTACACTTAAAGTTGGAACAAAAGCTTCTAAATTGTCTAATGTTGGGTCATCATCTGGACATGTACCTATTCTTGATGCTCACACAACTCATGAATGGAATCATTCTTGGAGGTTACCAAGTGAAACTATTTCTTTGGAAGCCGCACAGTCTATAGATGATCATTATGTTCATTTGGTCTCCAATCCTGACATAAAGACCTCTATCAAGAACATTGCAGTACTAGTCAAAGGACTGCATTCTTCTGTCTCAACACTCAAACAATACAATATTAATCTTAGAGAATAACTTATTGACCTTTCTGTGACTATTAAAGGTACAAACAAGCACAATGGTCTGGTCAAGAGGATGTTTAGCATGGACACAAAATAGGAGCAGATGCCAGAAAAACTGACAGCTCTTCAAGCTGGTCAGAATGCTACAAATGCAAAGTTGGATGCTATTGTCTCTCTTCTATAAAGTCTAGATGCCAAAAAGGGGGAGATATTACCAAAGATAAAATGTCAACCTGAATCGGTTTTGAGGAAAAATGCTAATCCTGATGATGATGGTGATAAACAAGAAAAAAAGACCTCTGATGCTGTGGTAGTTCAGTCTAGAGCTTGTATTCAGACACAAACACAAACTATACAGTCAACTCAAGTCTCCAAGGATAATTATAAAATTGTGAAGACAAAGACAATTACTCACTCTCAAATCCTGATGGAAAAGCACCAGTCGGGATCTGCAATTCCTGACAGAGATGAAGTGATAAGATGCACAGAAATTTTACAAGACTTTCAGAACCAAAGTCGGGGTTGACATTCATTTTTATCGAAAAGATAGGAGAGTGGAAGAAATTGTTGAAAGAAGAGCACTCACTCACCTAGATGATGAATTTCGAGATATGCTACATGAGGAGATGCTTAAACAACAAGAAGAGATTCTAAGTCAGCTACAAGATAAAAGAAAGAGAAAAACTAAGAGTGGAAAGAAAGGTGGTAGAAAGGCTGTTAAGAATAATGCTCAAGCCATTGTTCCCTCTCAAAGAAGAACAAGGTCTAGTGGAGTCAAGATTGAGGAGATTCTTGATACTCAGGTTCCTACACTTCATATTGGTATTCTATATCTCAATCCTGAACCTAGGAAGAATGCTATTAAACTGATAAATGCTGATGCCGATGCTTAAAGTGAAGATGCTGTAATGCCTATTTTAATGAAAATAAGGAAACTACAGATTTAAGCTGCTCCTGCAAATCCTAATATCTCAACTGCAAATACTGATAACAGAGTGACAATTATTGACACAATTCCTAATAGGACAAATACTGATACTACAATTCCTGATAGTTCAATTCCTGACCCTAGCAGAATGCCTATCTCTGATTTCTTTGAAAATGAAGATAAGAAGCTCTATTCAGATTAAATCTTCAAATCTTATCTACCTATGTTGAAGTATTCAATGATAAAGTTGGAGCAGGTGAAAAGGATGTTGTTTTTGATGAAGAAGAGAGAAGACAAGAAGGAAAGATCAAAATAGCTGCAAGTAAAGCTAAGTAGGAATTTCAAAATATGCTTAGAAGATCTAGCAGAAGCAGATGGAGGAGTACTGATATGAGGATGTTATATGAAAGAGCAGAAAGGAAAGCTCAAGTTTTTCCAAAGATCAAGAACAAGTACAAATGAAAGAAAATTGGTCATCTTAATTGTAATGATGAAATGAACTTTGTTCTTGGAGGTATAAGTGTGGATGGTTTACCTGGTTCTAACAGTATGAGAGATAAAAAAATCATGGATGGTACAAGCTAATGCTCTCAAACTGTCTCCGCCATATACAAGAGTTGGGATTGGGCATCATGAAGCTGATTTGGTGAATCTAAGGTTGATTAATTTCACTCTAGCTGATAGTCCTGGTCAGGAAGTCACTGTTGATCACTTAACAGACTTGAAGTAGTGAATATCATATTTGACAAACATGATGGCTCAGAACCTAGGAAAAAAATCTTACTCTTAATGTAAGGTGATTAAGTTCAAGTTCTATCTTTTGATAAACTACTGATCATGACAACTAAAGAAATCAAGTATATTCATTACTTGCTAAGAGTTGAAGATGAAGCGTCCAAGGAATGGTTAAATATGATTCTTGCAACTATCAGGAAAAGGATACTTGATAATGGTTCTCATTATTTTGGATCTTATGTTCCCACTTACATGAATTTCAAAATGCAAGAAGTCAACATGAGGAAAGGAGGAGCTATAATTGAAAATATCCTGAATCATAGACATATAACCATGAATCCTGAGGGTCCAAAAGCTTGTTATGTGTCACTGGAGGAATTGATGATTGAAAGAACTCTATACAGAAACTTAAGAGCTGCAATATACTAGTTATCTGATGAAACTGAGTATCAGAAGAATTTGAAGATCAAGCTAGAGGAGATATCGTTTAAAAAGATTGATGAGAGAGTTAAAGCTTTTGTTCAGAGATACTGCAGAGTATATCATGAAATATGAAGACCAATATTTAAAATTAAGTATACTCCATAACTCTTTTACTCTATATTTTGTTCTTCTGGTTTTTGGTACTAGACTATACTATTAGAATTTATACTTATTCTGTAAAGCATAAATTGTGGGAGATTATCAGAAATTTTCCATGTCAAGAATCAGGATCTTCTATAGAGTCAGGATCTGTGAAGAGTCATCCAGATGTGTAGCCAATCAGGATTTGTCTGACAGTCAGGATTTGTCACGCCGTCAGGATCATATGTAGTCAGGATATGCATCAGGATGTGAAGACTATCAAGATATGATTGGATAAGTCAAAGCTATAAGATAAATCAGAATCCGCTAATTTATAGCATAAATTGTTGATTTAGATATGTATAGAAACTAGATAAATTATACTATAACATATCTTGTAATTGATAGAAATTGACTATAGCTGTGTGATATATAAACACAAATTAGGTTATCACTTTGTAGTGTGAACAACTCGAGTATTTTCATAACCTAGCAGCTCTTAAGAATATTGTTCTTGAGAGAGTTTTGTAACAGTTTATTAAAAATCAATATAAATTATTATTTGATTAAACTGTTTATTGATATTCTTACTTTACTCCTTTAATCAATCGATTTGTTTGATAATTGTATCCAACCCCCTTAAACAATTTTCATTTTTGGGAAACATGTTATATACTCAAAAATAGTTATAAAAATATTTCAAATTTATACATTTAGGCCTTGTTTGTCAATTTTGTGATTACGTAAGAATTTGAACTTTCTTGTAACTAAGTCATAACTCTGGTTTCTAAGGTAATTAAAATATAATTGTTTGGTTTATTGATATAAAACTATTAGTTAGTTAATTAATTCTCGTAATTAACTAATAATTTTATATTGAATTACTATGTAACTTATAGCGATCATTGTTAGATATATTTGAGATATCATGTCTAATATGATTTGTGTTTAGTTTTCAGAACTTAACAACAGGACAAATCAGGACTTACTGAAGTCAGGATTTACTGGAAGTCAGGACTTACTAGAAGTCAGAACTTAATATCAGAACTTAAGGTCATATCAGAACTTAAGTGCGAGAAGACTTTCATATAAGGAAGGAAGCTGATTTACAGTAGAAGATCGAGACTAAAAAGAAGATATGCATGGAAAGAGTTAGAAGACTGGAAAACTTGTAGAAGATATCTGATTGATATATTTTAGGAGAAAGAATTGTATTCCATATCAATTAGAAGTTATCTTGCGATTGTGTACTATATAAACACAGACTTAGGGTTTACACTATATGTGTTATCATTATCGAGAAGATTATACATTGTAACCTAGCAGCTCTTAGTGATATTTGTTCATCACTGAGAGAGAACAATAGTTCTTATTGTAACAGAGTTTAGTTAATATATTTGATCTTTGTTACATACTTGTGTTAAATCGATTTGATTATATAAACACTGTATTCAACCTCTTCTACAGTGTTGTATGACCTAACACGTGGTATTAGAGCTTTTCTGTTAACACACATAAAGTAAAGATCCAAACAATCATGTCTAAAGAAACACAAACTCCAACCAAGTCCACCAAAACTCAAGAAACTCAAGAAACTCAAAACACTCAAACCCAAAGTCGATATGAGACAATTAGGGTTCCCATACTGAGACCTTCTGAGTATCCCATATGCAATGTAATATCCGAGATATATTGTGCAAATATTTTTGCTAATAGATAATTATTATATGTATTCAGTATCTATTCTGTGAATTATTTAAGTGTTAAATGTGTTTGAATGTTTAAAAATGTTAGTAATTAAATATTTCAATTTTTATATGTTCCAAATAAAATATAGATAATTGTCATATCTTCCTAATTATTTTTATGTTGATTTATGAATATATAGGAATCATATGAATTTTATAAAAAAAAAATTCGGGTATTTAAAATCTATTTTATAAAAACGGGAACCAACCGACGTCATCCGTTGTTACATTTTTAGAACCCGAAACTCTTCCGAGAACTCCTTTCTAACCTAATTGTAATATTCCGAGCATATTCCGTGTTTTGACTTTGTCGATCTGGCGTACGGTTTGTCCAGCGCGGGTCCCGGCGCAACATTTTTGATACAATATTCGTTTCGGTAAATCAATAAAACTCGTATTTTTGATAAACGGGAGCTTTTTATTAAACTATCACAATTATCACCTCGTAGTACGTGTAACCAGGCGCTGAGACCAAGACCGCAGTACAAATTGTACTGATTTGGATAATTATCACGAAAACCGATACCATTTGGATCAGTTTTATAAATAAACGTACCGTTTTATATCCGGAATGATCCAACGGGATACTAATTTTCCATAATTATAAATAGCCTCAACCGTATTTTATTTTGTACCGGAAATCAATTGCAAACAGTATTTACAGAGTTTTTACAGAGAAAATACTATAATTATATTTTGTTCTTCGTAATCAAACACAAATTCGAAGGCGTTATTGATGTCCGATTTTGGCGTACATATATTCAAAACGAAGCTACTGAAATCTAGAATCCAAATCTTCCATCAATTTCAACCCAGAAACATCAGGTGATTTCCTATTTAATTATTTATATTCGAATTTCTTGGTATTTAAATTATGAATTTTTGTACGGATGATTGTTTGAATGATTTGATGATTGTATGTTGTAGAGCTTGTTTTCCTGATCATTTTGGTATATTATACTTCAAATTTGGAGTTCAATAACATGTTTAATTTTGGGTTTGATTCTCGGAATTTAGAAATTAGGGTTTATATTACTTTGAATGTTTTCAATTCGATTTGGGGGTTTCTTATTTCGGAATTACTAGATGTTCTAAAGGGGTGGGTTGTGTTCCTTATGCAATTTGCAATCGATCCATATAAGTTTTGTGAATCGACGAGGCCTGTAGTGGAGTGAGTTATGATTTGAAGTTTTCGCCGGTGTTCTTGAAGTTTTTGGCCGGATTTTCATTTCCAGATGTCGTTTGGTCCATTTGTTAATTGATTTGAACTCCTGAAGTGATTTAGAATGAAAACCCCACTTGAATCGTGTTAAACCATCCTGTTTTCGCCTGAATCGGGGCTCATCGGAGCCGTATTCCGGTCACCGGAATCTGGGTTCATGAAGAACCCATTTCTGTTCTTGGTGACCCGGAATTCCAACCCGGTTTGACCCGGTTTTGATCCAAAAGTTCCCTAAATCAGAAGTGTTTTTGGCATTTTTGCAAGTTAGTACCTGAAGTTTCCAGAACTTTAAAAATTCTGGATTCCTGTTTTGAATTCCTTCAAATTTCGGATTTCTTTTTATAAATTATTTTTAAAATTGTTTTTAATTTCAGAAAAATCCGAAAATGATTATTTTAATTTCAGAAATCATTATTTTAATTCCAAAAATTATTTTTAATTCAAAAATAAATCTGAATTAATTATTTAATTAATATTAGTTAATTTTTAATTAATTAATTAGTCAATTAATTCAAAAATTAATTGATTAATTGATTTAATTAATTATTAATTAATTTTAATTAATTATTTAATTAGAGTTAATTATTTAGAAATGATTTAAAAAATTCCAAAAAATAGTTTCGAGCTTTAAAATATTATTTTAAATTATTTCCAAGGCTCGATAATTATTATAAAATTGTTTCGAAGCCAGAATTGGCCAACCGAACCTTGTTTATTACTCTGAAATCGATCCAACGACCCGTTTTAATTCCGAAATATGTTTTAAAAATTATTTTAAATACCCGAAAGCCTGTTTATGACCCGAGACTTCTTTATAAATGAGATGTCATTGATTATTTGACGTGTTATGTGGTATATGTGACTTGTTGGTTGACTATCGGTCTATATGTTCGGTGATTACTTGTTTATAGCGTAACTTTCAATCCGTTAATCGGATTTGGGTAAAATGAAGGGTAGATCGAAGTGTATGTCGAATAGAATGGTATGAGTTAAATATTAATAGATACTTATGATGCCTAGCAGAGTAAGAAAGGCGTAAAAAAAGAAAAGCAGGTGATCAGAAAATAGAATTTACATGTAGAAAATACAGCAAGTGATCAGAGGATAGAAGCAAGGCATATAAGAAGCAGACGAGTAATTGTTGAATGGGGTCATTAGACAAGTACAAGTGAAGTTGAAATCGATTATGATAAGGCAAGTATTTCTAAACCTTTCTCAAGATACAATGCAAATATTTCTAAATTCTCTTGTGATATATTGTTAATACCCATAATAGTTCTGTTTTATACTGTACACATTTTGAATCCTTCAGCCTTGAACCTGAGCCACAACATTTGATCTTTGAGCCGTAAGCCTTATTCTTTGTAAACCATTTCTTGTTGATTTACCAGATACTAAACCACACAAATAAGATACTACTCCACAAATATATATCCATTATATATACCAAACACTGGAACAGAATTATTTACACATACAAAAACTTTTATACTCAATCATACCTTGTGATATCAAATTACTAAAACCTTGTAAAAAACACTATTCATCTAATATCCGATTATCCTACCGGCTGGAGGCCACTTCTTTTATGTATTTTGACATACCCGTTTTGGTAACTATGAATTTTTACCATGCTCTTTTACAAATGTTTTATGGTTATTGATTATGTGTGGACCAGATTCGTGGTCAGACCATATCGATGGTCAAGTTAGGCCAATGTGTGCCTTGGATCCAGTAGTTAGAGTAGTGCTGTGTGCTTTGCTCGGGGTTAGTGCGTGACTGATCAGCAGCCTAACCTTGGTTTTAAAAACTTAAAATGAATATCCAATTTTATTGACTGTTTAACAAGAAATTTGATTCCTTTGAATCACCTCGTTTATTATTGTTTAACCTCAGTTATTGATAATATGACTTCCTGAGCTAGTTAGCTCACTATAGCGAATCTTTTTATGTATTCTACAGTTAAGAAGGATACGGTTGATAGCGAGGTTTCCCAGTTCAATGTTCGAGCTAGGATTCCAGATTATGATTGATCGAGCTAGCAGGAGCTTAATGCAGTAGTGAGATAGTAAGGTTGTAAGAATAATTTCATATCAGTTGTAAATTAAATTAGTTGGGATTTGGTACGTTGTAATAAAAGTTAAGGTTGTGGCTTGTTTTCATACTTTAACCTGTTGCGATCCGTAGTTAAGTAAAGCAGGGTCCTTGCAAATAATATTTTATATACAGGTTTATATTTTGTGTATGTGTTTTTACAAGGTTTTAGTACTTTGATATCACAAGGTATGGTTGAGTATAAAAGTTTTTGTATGTGTAAACAATTATATTCCAGTGTTTGGTATATATGATGGATATATATTTGTGGAGTAGTATCTTATTTGTGTGGCTTAGTATCTGGTAAATCAACAAGAAATGGTTTACAAAGAATAAGGCTTACGGCTCAAAGATCAAATGCTGTGGCTCAGGTTCAAGGCTGAAGGATTCAAAATGTGTACAGTATAAAACAGAACTATTTTGGGTATTAACAATATATCACAAGAGAATTTAGAAATATTTGCATTGTATCTTGAGAAAGGTTTAGAAATACTTGCCTTATCATAATCGATTTCAACTTCACTTGTACTTGTCTAATGACCCCATTCAACAATTACTCGTCTGCTTCTTCTATGCCTTTCTTCTATCCTCTGATCACTTGCTGTATTTTCTACATGTAAATTCTATTTTCTGATCACCTGCTTTTCTTTTTTGTACGCCTTTCTTACTCTTCTAGGCATCATAAGTATCTATTAATATTTAACTCATACCATTCTATTCGAGATACACTTCTATCTACCCTTCGTTTTACCCAAATCCGATTAACGTATTGAAAGTTACGCTATAAACAAGTAATCACCGAACATATAGACCGATAGTCAACCAACAAGTCACATATAACACATAACACGTCAAATAATCAATGACATCTCATTTATAAAGAAGTCTCGGGTCATAAACAGGCTTTCGTGTATTTATAAATTATTTTTAAAATTGTTTTTAATTTCAGAAAAATCTGAAAATGATTATTTTAATTTCAAAAATCATTATTTTAATTCCAAAAATTATTTTTAATTCAAAAATAAATCTGAATTAATTATTTAATTAATTCCAGTTAATTTTTAATTGATTAATTAGTCAATTAATTCGTAAACTGTGGCGCCCTCCAAACCCGGGTCAGAAGTTTGGGGTCCACACACACACCTTAATTATAACCTGCTTATAACAATAATAAAGATAATAATAATATATGCAGTGACCCTACTTACCAACCACCATGGACCGCAACAGGTTAAAGTATGTACACAAGCCAAACACACTAATATATTACAAACCGTTCAAATCCCAACTATTTCAAACTCAAACTGAGTATTAAACATTATTACAAACTTTTACAAACTTAAATTATCCCAAAAGAAGCCTTCTAGCTCAACTTTTTCAACCTGAACCCCTAGCTCTCGCGCTGGACTGGGGATCCTTGCTACCAACTGGTTCCTTTTTAACTGGAAAGAATATAAATAACATCGCACAAATGAGCTAACTAGCTCAGCAAGTCACAATGACAAAACTGAGAATAATGATCATCAGGTGAATATGATTATGATATCGAGTGAACATTGGATTATGATTTAGAATTGGATATTATACTTTTAATTTAAAAACCAAGGTTAGGCTGCTGATCAGTCACGCACTAACCCCGAGCAAGGCACACATCATTGCTCTAACTATTGGATCCAAGGCACACATTGGCCTAACTTGACCATTATATGGTCTGACCACGAATCTGGTCCACAATTTTATAAAAATAATCCAATTCTAACATAATAAAAGAATATGCAATAATAAACAATAACCGAAATCATTAACAATAATAAATGTTTAACAATGAAAGGGTTTCAATCCTTGTAAGGATCAATAAGGCAATTTAAAAGCTTGGATGCTGGGTAATGAAAGAATTGGATAACAAAGGAATCAACATTTCAGGGTTTCAAAGATTTGGGCTTTCAAAGCATAAAATACAATGATTGAATGTACAAGTAATTCAGTTCAGTGTTTGGGATTTTGTTTACATGTATTTGTGGAGTAATATTATATACTTGAGATTTGTGTTTAGGTATACAACAATCAATGGTCTAGAAAGAATAAGGTTTATGGCTTAAGAACAATAACTGGAATTAGAGTTTAGGTTTCAGTGCTTCAGAGCACTTGCAATATCAACCAGACTATCACGTATTACAATATTTCGAGAAAGTTCGGAATACTTGCCTGATATTAGCTTACTACACTGCACTCGCTTCCAATCACAATCGTCTTACTCCTCAACTAACTGTTTCCCTTTCCTACGCCTTGCCTCTTCTGCTTACATATCATAAGCATCTATCAATAATTTACTCATGGAATTCTATTCAACACATACTGATATCTACCCTTCGTTTTACCCAAATCCGATTAACGGATTGAAGTTATGCAATAATCAAGTAAACACCGAATATATAGACGGACAGTCAATTAACAATTCACATATAGCACATAATACATCACGTAATCAATGATATATTATTTATAAAGAAGTCTCGGGTCATAAATAGGCTTTCTGATATTTAAAATGATTTTTAAAACATTTTTTGGATTTAAAACGTATCGTTGGATCAATTTCGGGTTAATAAACAGGGTTCGGTTGGCCAATTCTGGCTCCGAAATAATTTTAGAATAATTATCGAGGCTTGGAAATAATTTAGAATAATATTTTAAAGCTCGAAACTATTTTTCAGAATTTTTAAATAATTAAATCTAATTAAATAATTAATTAAAATCAATTAATAATTAATTAAATTGATCAATCAATTAATTTTCGAATTAATTGACCAATTAATCAATTAGAAATTAACTGAAATTAATTAACTAATTAATTTAGATTTATTTGTGAATTAAAAATAATTTTCAGAAATAAAATAATAATTTTTAGAATTTTCAGAAATTAAAAACGAATTTTTATAATAAAAATAAATAGGAAATATGATTTTCAAACATTTTTAAAACAGAAATCCAATTTTTGCAAAGTCTGGAAACTACAGGGACCAAAGTGCATCGTTTTCAAAACTGCAGGGACCAAACTGCAATTTTGCAGTCCAGTCGCCGGAAAAAGTCGGGGATGGCCGGAAACGTGTTATGATCAAATTGTTAAAGTATTATACGTTTAGGTGCGACGTTATAGACGCGAGACTTAACAAGTAAGAATCTACCATAATGCTTAGTTGCGAAGGTATTTTAGCATATTTTTTGAAGTTGTTATATGATACAATTGGGATATGATCGATCAAACTCGAAAGATGAATACAAGTGAAATGTGGATGGTGACCAATGGTATCATTCTTGTCCTCAACATTACAGCGTATATTCCTTTTTAATTCCTAAAAATGTATGAACTCCTTTTCTTAATAAATTCTTTCTGATGATATCAAAACGAAGGATTTTGCATTCCTTTCAAACTTAATTATTCCCCTTGAGTTTTGTTTTATGATTTAGACAAACAGTGTTATGATGAGACACTTGTCGGAATGACAAAGAGTCGGGTGGGACGCCACCTAATCATGTGCTGTATGCCATACGGTATGAAAGACTGGCCATCTTAAATACTATGTGGTTGTCTCATTCATATTCAAATCATTACTTCTTCTTTTTTTTAACTCTAAGTTTATTAAAATTGTGAATCCTTCTAGTAGTTTCGTTGTACCGTCGCTCTTTACGAGAACATTTCAAACAAAAGTCAACGTATTATACACCCAGCGGGCAAAGTCTCATTTATCTCTCATGCATGGAAAGGAAACAAGGGCATATGGTGAGAATTGTAAATCACTGGCCCTAGCCAGGGATGCATTAACAGTCAAAGGAATCTACTTTAATAAGAGATACGTATTCGAGAATGAGAATATGCGATACGATATTTAGAATATGGATGTGATGACGTGGAAGATTGATGCGAATACCTTATGCGTTAAAGTATTGAGAGATGTGGGAGCAACTTGATCGTATATCTCTCAAGGTTTTATTAATTAGATGAATTATCTTGTTGAATCAATAAGTTAATGACCAAAGGACTAGCAAGTTAAGAACGTGCAGTTATTGAATAAGTAAGTACCAATGGCGGAATCGATATTTCTGGCAATAAGTTGCAAAGAATTAATATCATTTGAGATAAGAGGATTTGACATTATTCTAAGGAGTGGATTAACTATTCAAGTGTGATGCTCAGGTAGACTGTCATGATGGAAGATAGTTTTGAAGACGCCAAATGAGAACATGAAGAAGTTTAAAGGACAAAGGAAAGTAAAGAACTTGTTAAGAATAATTAAGATTACAGTAACCGAAATATACGTGCTATGGCGATTATAAATAAGAGTTAGGAGCAAACCAAACTTGAAGATTTTACGGTCTCAAGATATGTTTCCAGATGAGTTACCAATATTTCCTTTAGATAAAGAAAATGCGTTTATGATTGATTTAGCACCTGAAATGAAGCCAATGTCCAAAGCCCCGTACAGAATGGCACCAGATAAAATAAAGGAGTTATCAGAGCAAACGTAGGAGATAATTAGAAGAAAAAGCAACTGGACCTAGCATACCCCCTAAAGTGCACCGGCACGATGTGTTAATAAGAAAGATGGAAGTGTGAGATTATGTGTTAGCGAAAGCTCAACAAATTTACTCTCAAGAGCAGATATCTGTTACCTCGAACCAATGATTTGTTTAATTAAATGAACGAAGCAAGGTATTTTATAAGATTGATTTAAGACTGAGTATATTACCAAGTGGAGATTGAACTTATGGACATATCAAAGATAATTTTCAGAACTCAGTACTGTTGTTATAAAATTCTAAAAATGTTAGTTGGATGAACTGATATACCAGTAATATTTAAATTTGATAGGTAGAATCTTGAAAGAGGAATCTGGATAAGATGTACTTGTGTTACTTAAAAAGAACCATGCAACCTATACAATGATAGCTGAGGAATCAAAGAAGAAAGAAGCGGTATAAAAAGTTTACCAGGTGAAAACTTTAATGGCTGGAAGTATAATTCTTAGTATGGACAGTCAGTAAGAAGGAGACAAAAGGGGATTCAGCAGAAAACTTTAAAGATGGTATGAATAAAGAAAGACCAGAGGCACCAACAAAAGTAAGAAGTTTTATCATGGGCCAGTTACTATCAGCAATTTGTCCAAGATTTTTCGAAAGTTGCAATATTTTGGATGAAGCTAACCAGGAAAAGCAAGAAGGTTATATGAAATGGAGAAGGGTGAAGAAGGTTTTGCGGAGTTAAATGAAAGAATGGTTACAACACCTATTTTATCACTTTGAAAGTATTAGGGAGATTTGGTAGCTTATAGTGATACTTCTCGTAAGGGAATAGGATGTGTGTTGACGTAAAATAATAAAGTTATTGCATATGCATCCAGACAACCGAAACCTTATGAGCAGAAGTACCCTACTCATAACTGGGAATTAAAAGCAACAATAATATCTGTTTTGAAAGATTGGGAAATATTATAAGTATAGAGAAAGATGTGAGACATATACGGACCATAAGAGTTGAAGTATGAACTCCCGAGGAAAAGCAAATGTAGTGGTAAGAGATGAGTAAGAAGGAGAGAGAATGAACATAGAGACTGTACCAGAAGAATTATCTATGGAATTCTAGAAGTTGGAATTGGAAGTCAGGGTTCATGATCCAAAAAGGAGTAAGAGTGTATAAGTATAACTTTTCAGTCGGAATTGTTAGAGAAGATAAAGAAGTGTCAGGAAGAGGTAATGGATCAGGATATAAATCGTTTAGTAGGGGAAAAATTGTACACGCAAAAAGGACAATCGAGGTATTCATAGGTTTTCTTCTAGAATTTGGATTCCACCAGTGATGGAATTGAAGGATGAAATTTTACAGGCAGCTCATAATTCAAGGTATTCAATCCATTCAGGGAGTACCAAGATGTATAGAGATTTAAAGGAAATTATAGGTGGTTAGATATGAAGCGGGGAATTGCAGAATGAATTAGCAGGTGTTATATATGTCAACAGAGTTAAAGTAGAGCATCAGAGATCAAGTGGATTGCTACAGTCATTGAAAGTTCCAGAGTGGAAGTGGGAGCATATCACCATAGATTTCATAGTTGGGGTTACCAAGCACAAAAACTAATCATGATGCCATTTGGCTTATAGTGGATAGATTTACTAAGTCAGCTCATTTTATGCCTATAAACGAAAGATTTTCGCTTGATAAGTTGATCCATAGGTGCCTGAAGGAAAGTGTAGTTCGTCATGAAATCCCTTTGTCTATCGTATCTGATCGAGATCCAAGATTTAATTCGAGATTTTGGAAGAGTTTTCAAGAATGTTTAGGAACAAGATTGAATATGAGTACGGCTTACCATCCACAGACGGACGGCCAGAGTGAAAGAACGATCCAGAAAATCGAGGATATGTTACATGTTTGTGCTATTGATTTCAAAGGAAATTGGGGCGAGCATTTACCTCTGATAGAATTTGCTTGCAACAACAGTTATCACGCTAGTTTCGGGATGTCACCCTAAGAAGCCCTTTATGAACGCCAATACAGATCTCCAGTGTATTAAGACGGAGTAGTAGAGCGCAAAATACTTGGACCTGAATTAGTACAGCAGACAAAGAAAGTTGTCGAAGTTATCCAGGAGAGATTGATAGCCGTACCAGAACGTCAAAGGAAATAAACAGATCAATCAAGGAAAGACATGGAATTCGAAGAAGGAAGCTTAGTACTACTGAAAGTATCGCCGTGGAAGGGATTAATGAGGTTTGGAAAGAAAGAAAAACCGAGCCTAAGATATGTCGGACCTTTTGAAATTTTAAAGCACGTTGGCAAAATAGCTTTTGAGTTAACGTTACCTCCGCACATGGAGCACATTCAGAATATTTTTCATGTATCGATGCTTAAGAAGTATAATCCAGACTTCATGTATGTAATAGAATATGAGCCGATAGAGCTTCAAGCAGATTTGTCAAATGTAGAGAGTCCGATAGAGATTCTAGAGGAAAGAGAGAAAGTATTAAGAAATAAAGTGGTAAAGTTAGTAAGAGTATTATGGAGAAACCCAAAGGTTGAAGAGTCAACCTAAGAGTTAGAAAGTGATATGAGAGCAAAGTGTCCTCATTTGTTTTCTTAGGAGATTCTGAGGACAAAATCCTTTTAAGAGGGGAAGGATGTAATATCCGGGATATATTGTGCAATTATTTTTGCTAATAGATAATTATTATATGTATTCAGTATCTATTCTGTGAATTATTTAAGTGTTAAATGTGTTTGAATGTTTAAAAATGTTAGTAATTAAGTATTTCAATTTTTATATGTTCCAAATAAAATATAGATAATTGTCATATCTTCCTAATTATTTTTATGTTGATTTATGAATATATAGGAATCATATGAATTTTATAAAAAAAAAATTCGGGTATTTAAAATCTATTTTATAAAAACGGGAACCAACCGACGTCATCCGTTGTTACGTTTTTAGAACCCGAAACTCTTCCGAGAACTCCTTCCTAACCTAATTGTAATATTCCGAGCATATTCCGTTTTTTGACTTTGTCGATCTGGTGTACGGTTTGTCCTGCGCGGGTCCCGGCGCAACATTTTTGATACAATATTCGTTTCGGTAAATCAATAAAACTCGTATTTTCGATAAACGGGAGCTTTTTATTAAACTATCACAATTATCACCTCGTAGTACGTGTAGCCAGGCGCTGAGACCAAGACCGCAGTACAAATTGTACTGATTTGGATAATTATCACGAAAACCGATACCGTTTGGATCAGTTTTTATAAATAAACGTACCGTTTTATATCCGGAATGATCCAATGGGATACTAATTTTCCATAATTATAAATAGCCTCTACCGTATTTTATTTTGTACCGGAAATCAATTGCAAACAGTATTTACAGAGGTTTTACAGAGAAAATACTATAATTTTCTTCGTAATCAAACACAAATTCGAAGGCGTTATTGATGTCCGATTTTGGCGTACATATATTCAAAACGAAGCTACTGAAATCTAGAATCCAAATCTTCCATCAATTTCAACCCAGAAACATCAGGTGATTTCCTATTTAATTATTTACATTCAAATTTCTTGGTATTTAAATTATGAATTTTTGTACGGATGATTGTTTGAATGATTTGATGATTGTATGTTGTAGAGCTTGTTTTCCTGATCATTTTGGTATATTATACTTCAAATTTGGAGTTCAATAACATGTTTAATTTTGGGTTTGATTCTCAGAATTTAGAAATTAGGGTTTATATTACTTTGAATGTTTTCAATTCGATTTGGGGGTTTCTTATTTCGGAATTACTAGATGTTCTAAAGGGGTGGGTTGTGTTCCTTATGCAATTTGCAATCGATCCATATAAGTTTTGTGAATCGACGAGGCCTGTAGAGGAGTGAGTTATGATTTGAAGTTTTCGCCGGTGTTCTTGAAGTTTTTGGCTGGATTTTTATTTCCAGATGTCTTTTGGTCCATTTGTTAATTGATTTGAACTCCTGAAGTGATTTAGAATGAAAACCCCACTTGAATCGTGTTAAACCATCCTGTTTTCGCCTGAATCGGGGCTCAACGGAGCCGTATTCCGGTCACGGGAATCTGGGTTCATGAAGAACCCGTTTCTGTTCTTGGTGACCCGGAATTCCGACCCGGTTTGACCCGGTTTTGATCCAAAAGTTCCTTAAATCAGAAGTGTTTTTGGCATTTTTGCAAGTTAGTAACTGAAGTTTCCAGAACTATAAAAATTCTGGATTCCTGTTTTGAATTCCTTCAAATTTCGGATTTCTTTTTATAAATCATTTTTTAAATTTAATTTCAGAAAAATCCGAAAATGATTATTTTAATTTCAAAAATCATTATTTTAATTCCAAAAATTATTTTTAATTCAAAAATAAATCTGAATTAATTATTTAATTAATTTCAATTAATTTTTAATTGATTAATTAGTCAATTAATTCGAAAATTAATTGATTAATTGATTTAATTAATTATTAATTGATTTTAATTAATTATTTAATTAGAGTTAATTATTTAAAATTGATTTAAAAAATTCCAAAAAATAGTTTCGAGCTTTAAAATATTATTTTAAATTATTTCCAAGGCTCGATAATTATTATAAAATTGTTTTGAAGCCAGAATTGGCCAACCGAACCTTGTTTATTACTCTGAAATTGATCCAACGACCCGTTTTAATTCCGAAAAATGTTTTAAAAATCATTTTAAATACCCGAAAGCCTGTTTATGACCCGAGACTTCTTTATAAATGAGATGTCATTGATTATTTGACATGTTATGTGTTATATGTGACTTGTTGGTTGACTATCGGTCTATATGTTCGGTGATTACTTGTTTATAGCGTAACTTTCAATCCGTTAATCGGATTTGGATAAAACGAAGGGTAGATAGAAGTGTATGTCGAATAGAATGGTATGAGTTAAATATTAATAGATACTTATGATGCCTAGCAGAGTAAGAAAGGCATAAAAAAAGAAAAGCATGTGATCAGAAAATAGAATTTACATGTAGAAAATACAGCAAGTGATCAGAGGATAGAAGCGAGGCATAGAAGAAGCAGACGAGTAATTGTTGAATGGGGTCATTAGACAAGTACAAGTGAAGTTGAAATCGATTATGATAAGGCAAGTATTTCTAAACCTTTCTCAAGATACAATGCAAATATTTCTAAATTCTCTTGTGATATATTGTTAATACCCATAATAGTTCTGTTTTATACTGTACACATTTTGAATCCTTCAGCCTTGAACCTGAGCCACAACATTTGATCTTTGAGCCGTAAGCCTTATTCTTTATAAACCATTTCTTGTTGATTTACCAGATACTAAACCACACAAATAAGATACTACTCCACAAATATATATCCATCATATATACCAAACACTGGAATAGAATTGTTTACACATACAAAAACTTTTATACTCAACCATACCTTGTGATATCAAAGTACTAAAACCTTCTAAAAAACACTATTCATCTAATATCCGATTATCCTACCGGCTGGAGGCCACTTCTTTTATGTATTTTGACATACCCGTTTTGGTAACTATGAATTTTTACCATGCTCTTTTACAAATGTTTTATGGTTATTGATTATGATCTGGTTTCATTGAACTCTATTGTTTATCATATTGAAATGCTTTAGAATTGGATAGTTTTCTTTGTGTGGACCAGATTCGTGGTCAGACCATATCGATGGTCAAGTTAGGCCAATGTGTGCCTTGGATCCAGTAGTTAGAGCAGTGATGTATGCTTTGCTCGGGGTTAGTGCGTGACTGATCAGCAGCCTAACCTTGGTTTTAAAAACTTAAAATGAATATCCAATTCTATTGACTGTTTAACAGGAAATTTGATTCCTTTGAATCACCTCGTTTATTATTGTTTAACCTCAGTTATTGATAATATGACTTGCTGAGCTAGTTAGCTCACTCTAGCGAATCTTTTTATGTATTCTACAGTTAAGAAGGATACGGTTGATAGCGAGGTTTCCCAGTTCAACGTTCGAGCTAGGATTCCAGATTATGATTAATCGAGCTAGTAGGAGCTTAATGCAGTAGTGAGATAGTAAGGTTGTAAGAATAATTTCATATCAGTTGTAAATTAAATTAGTTGGGATTTGGTACGTTGTAATAAAAGTTAAGGTTGTGGCTTGTTTTCATACTTTAACATGTTGCGATCCGTAGTTAAGTAAAGCAGGGTCCTTGCAAATAATATTTTATATACAGGTTTATATTTTGTGTATGTGTTGTGGACCCCCAAACTTCTGACCCGGGTTTGGAAGGCGCCACATGCAAAGTGAAGATGGCTATGTTTATAGAAGCTACAGATCCAAAATACCTTGACAGAATTAATGAAGGACCAGATAAGCCTACCAAGCTCTCTGTTGTAGTTGTTGATCAACCAGCAAAGACCATACCAAAGGAGAAAGGTGAGTACACAGCTAAAGAGATCTCATATATTGCCAAGGATGCAAGGGTAAGGCATTTGATGCATAGTGCCATTGATAATATCATGTCAAACAGGGTAATTCATTACTAGACTGTAAATGAAATATGGGATGCTTTGGAGATAAGATGCCAGGGAACTGATGCAATCAAGAAGAACATGAGGACTATACTCACTCAAGAGTATGAGCACTTTGACTCAAAAGCTGATGAGTCATTAACTGATTTATATGACAGGTTTGCCAAACTCTTGAATGATCTGTCACTGGTGGACAAGGAATATGATCTTGAAGATTCAAATCTAAAATTCCTTTTAGCTCTTCCTGAAAATTGGGATTTGAAGTCTACTACCATAAGAGACAACTATGACCTTACTGAAACTACTCTTGATGAAATTTATGGTATGCTCAAGACTCATGAACTTGAGATGGATCAAAAGAACAAGAGGAATGGAAGGAAGTCAAGGACAATTGCTCTTAAATCTGAGGAGGAATCTCCTAAAGCTGTTGCCACAAAGAGGGGCAAAGGAAAGGCTCTCATCATAAAGTCTGATACAGAATCATCATATTCTGATGATGATGATTCAGAAGCTGAAAGTTTACCTGAAATGGATGCTGATAAAGAGATGATGAAATTGTGTGCTCTTTTGGTGAAGGGTATCACAAAAATAGCCTACAGGAAATTCAGAAAAGGCAAGAAGTTTTCCAGGAAAAGTGGAAGTTCTGATAAGAAAGGATTCAGAAAGTCTGAAGGTTAAGAAAAGTCTGACAGAGGAGACAACTAAAATGTCAAATGCTACAATTATGGTGAAAGAGTCCACATATCTCCTGACTACAAGAAAGAAAAAAGTGACAAAGGCAAGGCACTTGTCACAAAGAAGAAAAGATGGACAGACACTTCAGATTCTGAACATGAGGTAAACTATGCCTTGATGGCAAATGTTGATAGCAGTCCTGAAACTGCTGAATTGAAGGTACCTCAAACAACTTATGCCTTTCATACTGATGATATTACTGAGTTGAGATTATATCTTAAAACCATGTTCATTAGTTATAGAGATCAGACTTTAACATGTGAAAGATTAACATCTGAAAATCTTGCTTATAAAAAGAAAAATGATTATTTAGAAAAAGAGTTAGTTTTTTTTATCAAACTAAGAAAGAAAAAGATGATGCTTTGTATCTTAGAGATGAAGTGTTAAAATTGAATGAATCTCTAATAGCTGACTTAGAAAAAGAAAAAGAGATTATCCGAACTTGGACTAACTCTGGCAGATCAACTCAGAATTTATTAAGTAGTAGAAACTGGAAAGAGGGCTTAGGTTATGTAGATGATAAAAGTGAAAAAGGAACTGAACAAATTGAGCCAATTATTTTTAAACAAACTGCTAAGCTAAAGGTAAATCCTGTTAAGTTTGTAGCAAAAACTGTAAATTGTGATTCTGAAAAGATGAAAGAATCTAGGACAGAAGTAAAAAAAAATCAACTTCTGATAAATTAAAACAGGATAAACCAGCTGAAGTATACATAGGCTTAATGACAAAGAAGCATCTCAAACATAAACTGAAAGAGATTAGGAATGTCAACAAGGTAAAGGAAGCTAGGACAAATAGGAATGGAAAGGAAAGTGTGAATAAAAGCAATAATTATATGCCTATTCCTAATGCTCCTAGAAAGAAATGTTATAATTGTTGAAACTTTAACCATCTTGCTTCTTTTTGCAGGAAAAATAAAGATATAAACTCTTTAACTCCTAAATCAGGAGTTAAGAGTCAGTCTGTTAGGTTTAAGTCACAAAATCCTTGTTTTCATTATGGTACTTTATGGCATTCCATTTATATTTGTAAGGAATATCATAGTTTGTACTATGATTATTATCAAATAAAACCTTCTTTGAAGAAAGTTAGTATTATTCCTTCTAGTGTAAAGTCTGATACAAAGTCTGATATAAATACTGATAAACAACATGTTAGCATAAACTTTGAAACTAAATCCGCTGCAAATGCTAACAAACTTAAAAAGGCCAAAGGATCCAAGCAAGTCTGGGTCCTTAAAACTAACCATTAGTGGTCTTTGTGATTGCAGGGGAATAGGACAAATATCCTAGTACTGGACAGTGGATGTTCAGGACATATGACTAGAAATAAAGCCCTGCTATCAGACTTTATGGAGAAAGCTGGCCCATGAGTTTCTTATGGAGATGGCAATATGGGAAAAACTTTGGGATATGGCAATATCAATCTTTGGAATGTCATTATTGAATCAGTAGCTCTTGTCTCATGACTTAAACATAATCTGCTAAGTGTGAGTTAAATATGTGACAGAGGTTATCATATGGATTTCTGTTATGGATCAGAATCTAAGGTATAATAACTTCTGTATCTATTACTAAGGAACGTGAGCTTCGAGGCTCGATTTGACTGCTCTTATGTTTCGTGACTCAACCTGCCTTAACAAGATGCCTATGTACCTTGCTGATTGCGAAGGATCAAGTCAAAAACGTAGTTCTAATTTCGTGGGGTGATGCCCCTTATATAGATGTTTGGGAGTCCTTGAATCGGACTTGGGTTAGGAGACTTGATGGGCAAGTCTCAGTCAGAATGGACTTTGGAGTCCTAGGAAGTTGGAAGTTGATTCCTTATTCGATTTGATCCCTTGAGGGCTGATCTACAAGGATTCACATCCCTATTAGGACTCATATTGACAGCTGTTTTCTCCCTTATTTAATTAATTATGAAATTAATTAATATTCAAATTTGTGGACCTTCTTTGTTCTATCAGGCCTGATCTGGTCAATCAGGCATGATCAATGTGTTAACCTTTTTTGTCTGAATGTCATACATCTTCTTACTGGGCTTTGTGGCCCAAATCATGTGTAATTAATGCAATATTAATTACATAATCAGGATTTATTTATTCCCTATCATTTTCTCCCCAACTTTTGAGAAACAGTGGCTAGGTTTCGCAGAAGTTAAGTTCACTTGTTCCCTTACAGGGTATCGTTTTGCGTAAAGCGTTGAGCGACCTGCACATTTACAACGATTTTCTTTAATCCCAATTATTTAGGAATTATCCAGTATTTTTCCCTGAATTCTAGGATTTTTCCTTAATTTTCTGGAATTTTCCCTTAATTCTGGGATTTTTCTTTGATTTTCAGGAATTTTCCCTCAATTCTGGGATTTTCCTTTATTTTCTGGATTTATTCCTCATTTTTTGAAAATATTCATATTTTCCAGAAAATATTTAAGGAATTTCCTTGATTTTCCGGATTTATTCCTCATTTTCTGAAAATATTCATATTTTTCAGAAAATATATCAGGAATTTCCTTGATTTTCGTGATTTATTCCTCATTTTCTGAAAATATTTATTTTTTCAGAAAATATTTTAAGGAATTTCCATCTTTTTCTTTCTTTTTTTTTGTTTTTTTTATACCTGGTTCGACCAGGAATCCTGTTCAACAAGGATCCTGGTCGAATTAGCCATCATTTCGCCATGGTCGACAGATTTTCGAGGAGGGGCATTTCGAGCAGGAATCCTGGTCGAATTTTGGCCAGGATTTTCACCTTTTTTTGTCGAGCAGGATTTTAATTCCTTACGGTCAGGATTTTATGATTTTGACCGGTTTATGCTTCTTCCTTGCCTTGGTCGAAGACTCTTTCGAGAAAAAATGTTCGATCAGGATCCTGACCGAAATTTGGTCAGGATTTATTTGTTTGGTTTGTTCTTGATCGAATATTTAATTCCATGTAATCTCGGTCGAATTAACCCTTCTTTTTAACCCTGGTCGAAGGCATTTTCGACCTCAAGCATTCGAATAAAAATTAAATAAAAATCCTGATCGAATTGGGTCAGGATTTTATTATTACTTTAAATAAGTAACTTCCTGGGCCCTTGAGTTTTCTGGGCTTTTTTAACTGGGCTTTGGCTCAAAGGCCTAATTTAACCCCATTTGTTAAACATATTGGACCTCAACCTTGGGCCCTTTTACCTGGTCTTTTTCTGGACCTTTATATTGATCCTGGGCCCATAATTTGGGTTTGTTTTATTCCCCAGGCCCAACAAGGTTCAATTTTATAATTCCTCCTGAATTGGGCCTTATTATTGGGCATTCATAATCCCAGGCCTGTCAAAATTTGGATTGGGCCTTCATTCCTAAGCCCAAATTCCAGATTTTTTTAGAATTTTTATGGTTCTCTCTGGATTCTTCCAGATTTTTCTAAATATTATTTTCTTTTTCTAGAATTTGTTTAAATCTTTCCAAAATTTTCTAGAACTTTCCAGAATTCTCTATTTTTGGGCCCGGATGGGCTTTTTGAGGCCCAAATTGCCCTCCATGTGCCTATATAAGAGTGAGGTGGGAGTGTGATCTCCTCACACTTCTCATATCACTTATTTCTCAAACACCTTCCTCTTCTCTCAATACTCTCAACACTCTTCCTTCTCTAAGAGTTTTCCGGCCATCTTGAAGACTTTTTCGGCCTTCTTCCTTCCAAGGTTTTAAGGTTTCCTTCAACCTCCATCCATGGCTGATAAGAATTCCGAGAGAGCGGCCAAGATAGCCTCAGCTTCAAAAAGAGGTAAGGATATCGAAATCTGCTCTTCTTACATGTCTTTAATAGATATGATAAATACTAGGGGGGACGAATATCCCTCCACTGCACATCTCGACTCTTTTATTCATTGCAACATATGGCACAATATAGATTATGATAAGTTAAATGCACGTTATAATGTTCGTCCTCCCCTTAGGCTAGTTCCAGTTTCTGGTGGTGACCATACTTGCCACTGGAAACCCGATACTCTTTTCGTTTACACAGATGCCCTTGATGCTGGTCTTAGATTTCCTTTTCATCCCTTCATTCCTCACGTCCTAGCTGATTTGCAAATTAAACCCTGTCAGCTTCCTCCAAACGCCTGGAAGAACATTTTATGTTTCATGGTTTGTTGTCTTAGGGGAGGTTTTCCCTTATCTGTAGATGTTTTTAGGAAGGTTTTTCAGTATTACAACAGTTCTCCGGGTAATTGTGGTTGGGTCTACGTTAAACAAAGGCCGAAATGTAAGCACATTTTTAACAGCGCCTCCATTCCCGATAATAACCAAAATTGGAGGAATAGTTTCATCGGGTTAAGGTGGGAAAATGGTGACTGAGACACCCTCTTCAGATCTTCTTTCGGGAAGGTTAGTGATGGTAGCCTCAAATCCATTCACTTAACCCCCAAGGAAACTATCATATATGATGAGCTTACTCGGGATGACGGTGCCACTAGAGGAGTTCTCCCTCATCCACGTGGGGCTATCCTCTGTTTCTCAACAGGGTATTTTTCTTCCCTTCTCGTTTTCACTTTTTTTCATGCATTATTGACACCACTTATTTTTTTTTTCTCTTGTTTTGTAGCTGCTAAGGAGATCAACCAGGATAATGTGCCTCTCGTTGAAGAGACTGCGAGGATGATGAAGGCTCTCCTTGCGGGTCTGGATACTCGAGGGAAGGCTATGGAGCCTAGCTTCCTACGGAAGCACAAAGAGCCCATGGTGGAGGTTCCAGCTGAGGGAGCTGAGGTCCACAGTGCCCCTATCACTGCTGCTACTCCTGTCTCTGCTGCCACGGGTGCCTTTCAGCCTCTTTGGGGATTCCTCCGAGGGGATACCGTGGTTGGATCCATGAAACACGCCTGGGATTGGTCTTACCATGGCATAACTCCCAAGTACTTCACCGATGTGGTGGCTACTCCTGACTTGGAGAGGATAAAGATCTTGGGAGCTCAGTCCCTAGCTTCGGTATGACTATTTCTTACAATTGTACTTTTTTTTACTTGTAGCATTCACTTGCCTTACATTTCTGTTTATTATTTCATTTCAGTTTAACGCCTACTTCCAAGGCATTGTGAGGCAAGTTGAATCCTGGAAGAGGGCTTCGGATAAAGCGGATAATGCCCTCAGGAAGCAGCAGAAGAAGTATGATGCCTTAGAGAGGAGGTTCAAGCACAAGGAGGAAGAGCTCGGAGAGTCTAACGCTGAGATGGTGGTGTTAAGGGCGGAGAGGGACAGAGCGATTGATAACTACTTGGACTCGGAGGAGTTCACTCAGTCTATGAGGGTGAGGGATGACTCAGTCTTCCCTGGGTTTTTTAGGATTGGCTGGGACATGACGCTTGGGACCGTGAATGAGGCCTTTCCTGATATTAACCCGGCAGACTATGTCTGCCCTGATAACGAGGCTTTGCTACAGAGGTTTCATACCCGAGTATTTGTCTCGGATCGTATCCCTCAGGACACGCTTCTTCCTCCTCCCGAGTCGTCTTCGAGGCCTGCTGCGGATGATAGCTCTTCCTCCTCCGGGACGACTGAGACTTCCGGCGAGAGCGGAAGAGATGATGATATGGATGCCGAGGGCACCTCTGCTCCTTAGAGCTTTTCTAGCCCTACGTGGCTTATTTATTTTATCTTGTCTTTGAGACTTTGTTTATCAAACTTTGTACTATTTATTCGAACCAGTTTTATTTATCGAACTTTATGCTTTCATCTTATGCACTTAGTTTACTTGTCTTGTTACTGGAAAGTATTTTGAAAACTTTATGCATTTCACAAATTGTTGGGATTCATCAGGAACAACCGCTTCTGCCCCATATGCTAACATGAAAGGAGTTGCTCCAGTCGTGACTCTACAGGTAGTCCTATAGGCCCATAGTATTGGGAGTATTTCATCTACCCAGTTATTCCTTGACTTCTCGATCCTTTTCTTTAGTCCATCCGGGATTATTCGATTCGCCACTTCCGCTTGCCCATTGGCTTGCGGGTGAGCCACAGAGGTGAATCGTAATTCAATTTCATTCTCCTCACAATATTTCTTGAATTCTTCATTATTGAACTATGTTCCATTGTCAGTGACTAGGATGCGGAAAATTCCCTACCGGCACATGATATTTTCCCACAGGAATTGTACAACCTGCTTAGTTGTGATTTTGGCCAAAGGCTTGGTTTCAATCCACTTAGTAAAATAATCAATGGCTACAATCAGGAACTTCCTTTGTGCTGTGGCCATGGGGAAAGGCCCAAGTATATCCATTCCCCACATAGCAAAAAAGTTGGGTAAGTTGATGGAGGTCAGCATCTCGGGGGGTTGTCTAACGACAGGTGCATGTTTCTGACAACGGTTACACTTCTTCACATACTCTTTGGCATCGGCCATCATTACTGGCCAATAGAAGCCTAAACGGGTTATATTATGGGCTAGTGCTCTGCCCCCCAAGTCTTGCCCACAGATACCTTCATGTACTTCTTCAAGAGCCAAGCGTGCCTCATCGGGTCTGAGACACCTTAGGTAAGGAACTACATAAGATCTTTTATACAAAATCTCATCTATCAAAGAGTATCTTAATGCTCGAACAACCAACTACCGTGCTTCAGTAGCATCATTTGGCAACCAACTGGTTTGAATATGAGTCTTAATGGGATCTATCCATGACGTCCCCAGACCTATAGGAGCTACAAGCTTAACATCAATGCTCCGTGTCTTCAGAACACGTAAGTATACAGTTCCTGAACTTTCCTCTATCTCAGATGAAGCAAACTTTGATAAGGCATCTGCCTTAGTATTTTCCTCCCTCAGAATGTGCTCAATATGGCATTCATCAAATTAGGTCATCACAGCCCTTACTAGGCGGAAATACTTAGCCATCGTATCATCCCTTGCCTCAAACTCTCCCTTCACTTGGGATATGACTAACTTCGAGTCTCCATAGACCTTCAAGTTCTTGACTCTCAGTGTCCCTGCTAGGCCGAGGCCAGCTATCAGAGCTTCATCATCTGCCTCATTATTTGTGGTCGGGAAGTCTAAATTCATAGCATACTCAATCAAGAACCCATCAGGGCTTTGTAAAACCAAACCTGCTGCACTTGAATTTGTTTTTAATGCTCCATCCAAATAGAGAACCCAATATTCCTTCTCCTTATCATGTTTTTCTTTGTCCCCATTATCAACTTCCTTGTCTTGAGGTATGGTATCTTCCTGCCCCCCGACTTCTTGGTTGGATATGGTACATTCCACCATGAAGTCATCCAATGCCTGGGCTTTTATTTCCATTCGTGGCTTATATTTGATGTCGAATTCTCCCAGCTCTATTGCCCACTTGATCAACCTCCCACTAGCCTTAGGACTATGAATGATATTTCTCAGGGGCTGATTTATTAGCACCTCAATTTGATGAGCCTGAAAGTAAGGACGTACCTTTCTTGAAGCCATTACCAAGGCTAAAGCAAACTTTTCAATAGTTGAATAATTCAACTCAGCTCCATGCAGAATTTTGCTGACATAGTATACGGGTTTCTGGATTTTCAGTTCCTCCTTAACCAATACATCGCTCAAGGCACTCTCTGAAACGGCCAAGTACAAGTACAAGACTTCATTCAAAGCTGGCTTGGCCAACAACGGGGCTTGAGCCATATATTTTTTTAATTCCTCGAATGCATTCTGGATTTCCTCACTCCATACAAAATCCTTAACCTTCTTTAAAGTCTTGAAAAATGACAAGCACTTGTCTCCGGACTTTGAGATGAATCGCCTCAATGCATTAACCCTTCCAGTGAGCTTTTGAACATCTTTGATAGTTTTTGGGGGCTCCATGTCCAGGATTGCCTTTATTTTATCGGGATTGGCCTCGATTCCTCTCTTGGAGACCATCAATCCCAAAAACTTTCCAGATCCTACTCTGAAAGCATACTTTGTTGGATTTAACATCATCCTGTGGTACCTCAGGACCTCGAAAGCTTCCCTCAAATGGGTTATATGATCAGTCTTCACTAGACTCTTGACTAACATGTCATCAACATAAACTTCCATGGTCTTGCTGATAAGATCCTTAAAAATTTTATTTACCAACCTTTGATAGGTGGCTCCTGCATTTTTGAGACCAAATGCCATAACAAGATTGTAAAGCATAATGTAATGTAACATGTAATCGAGGATTTATAACTCAACATGAAAACATAAACATATAAACTTTATTAAACTGTGAAGCACAGGAACCCTTCAAATGAAGACAGGATAAACACAAAGAACCAAATGATGTGATTGATTCATTAAGCTCTCCTACAAATCATGGGAAGAAGTTCATTACTATGTTCAAGCAGCCATGAAGAATAAGACATCAAGAGGCTTTAAGTATCAGCTGCATGTATTGACTTCAAGTGTTACAAATCAAGGGTTCAGTGAAAGAAACAGTGGATAAACATCAGTATGTATCAACTCAGAATCATAAGACAAATTGAGTCAGGATTCTCTCAAGGCTAGTTGTTTGTGAACCATACCAGTGCACCAAAGATCAGCATTCAAGAAAGTATTTTGATTCAATTAACAGAAGAAAAGTGATTGATACATTGAAGAATGGTTTGACAAAGAGCCAAAAATATTCTAAGTAAAAGACAGCTCTCTACCTGTCACCACAGGAGATGTAACCACAGAGAAATGGTATCAATGCACCCCTATCGCCACAGGAGATGTAACCACAGAGGTGTTGGAACAATTGCTCAAGGCAACTGTCGCCATAGAGGCTGTCGCCACAGGAGAGTAATTGTCGCCACAGAAGCATGTCGCCACAGAGATTGTCACCACAGAGAACAAGACAAATCTGTCACCACAGAGCTGTCGCCATAGAGCTGTCGCCACAGAGGATACTCAAAGAAGCCTTGTAGCCATAGAGATGTCACCACAGAGGATACACAGAGAAGGCTTGTCGCCACAGAGATGTTGTTCACTGAGTTAAATGCAGCAAAGTTAAATGATTTATGTGGACATGAATTGGACAGCTGTTCATTTAATTTTGAAAGACTAGTTCATTTAATTTTGAAAGACTACAAAACTGAAGTGAATGTAATTCAATTCAGTTAGTTATCTTCTTCAGCAAACACAGACAGTTTACGAGAGCTCCATTAAAGCTTGAATTTATTATCCTTGTAAACAAAATGTTATGTTGCTGAATTTATTGTAGCTAATCAATTCTTTGATTAGATTGTAGTAACCTCAAGGTTTATATTAATAAAATAATATATTCCTCGAATTGTTTTGTATTGTTTTTTATTCCGTACTTTTGACGAAGAACTTAAAATAAATCGAAAAAGATTGTAGGTATCGTATTCAACCCCAGCTTCTACGATACTTTGGGACTAACAATTAGTATCAGAGCTTGTTGATTGATATACAAATCAAGATCCGTAAAAAGAAACAAGTTCTTGAAAAATTCTTGAATTTTTTAATTTTCAAAAATTCTCATTTCTTGAAATTTTTTGAATTTTAAATAATCTAATTCCGCCAAGAAAATGAATAACCAAAGAATTGGAAGCGTAAAGGTTCCTCTATTTGACAGAGATAACTACAACCTATGGAAGAAAAAGATGATATTGTTTATGAAAGCTTCGAATCCACTTTACATTGGGATACTACTAAATGGACCTTATGTTCCGATGGAAGTAATTGCTGAATCCATAACTGCAACTGGTATAAGAATTCCTTCCACATCTTCTCCCAGGGATCCGTCTAAATACACGGAAACCGATAAGGAGTTGATAAATCTGGACACAAGTCTTCAAATCATAATTTTGGAATCGACCGATAATGATATGAGCCATCAGCTTCTAGGAAGTAACAGTGCAAAAGATATGTGGGAGACCATTGAGCTTTTGATGGAAGGAACAGAGGAAGTCAAAGAAAATAGGATGGATATTCTGATGACTCAGTATGAGGCATTCAAACTTCAACCCGGAGAAGCACTATCTTCACTCTTCGAGAGATATACAAGACTGTTAAGTGAATTAAAGATGCAAGGGAAAGTCTACCCCATACGAGAGTCTAACAGAAAGTTTATGCTGACGCTCCCAGTTCACCTGGAACAAAAGAACACTTCAATCAGGGAAATATCAGATTTTATCACTATGTCCCTGGATGTGATCTATGGTAAGTTAAGAACACATGAGCTGGAGCAAGAGCAAAGAGCCATTATCTATGGACCTGGTTGTAATAACCCCAATTTTTGGGAAATTTTGAAACCCTTATGAATAGTGTTTTTGCTGAATGAGAAAACTTTTCATGCCACACTATATAGGGGTTCTGATATGGATATTCTGAGATTTTATTAGTACTTTATATGGGATATAAGTGTATGTAAAGATCGTCAGAATCCAAATCCGAACACTTTGATTTTTTTCCGGAAATCCAATAGATACGGAAAGAATTGAGTATAAGGTAACAGGATAAAAGGATTTAAATTAAAGGATTATAATAGAGGATCATAAAAAGGAATATAATGTATTGAGAAAGGTTAAGGGAACCTAAGTAATAAGATCCCCTCAAACGATAAACGAAAACGAAAGTTAAGCGAACAGTATAACAGATCAGCGGTCATTAGGCAAACAATTAGGAAGTTAATCAAAGGGATTAGAGAGGATGATGTCACCCAACCAATGAGAAGAGGACAAGGAGGGGAGGATGACATCATGAGGGTGACACAAGCATGACATGGGAAGGAAGGAGATGTGGTGGCTTTTTAACCACACAAAATCAAGGGCAACTAGGTAATTTACTAAAACAAACACAAAAATCAAACCAACCAAGCCAAGCAAATCATTTTTCATCAAAATCAAAAAGAAACCAAGGCATTGTTCTTCATGCTCTCGGCCAAAACAGAACCAGCACACTAAAACTGCTGTATCTCCTTCATTTCTCACTCAAATATTGTGTTCTATAGCTCATTGGAAAGTTATTGAGATGGCCTACAACTCTTGTTCACAAGTCTCGTCCAAATAATCATGGTAGGACCCTCATTTTTACAGTTCTTTAAATCGGACTTTTAGAAACTTCAAAGCCTAACTTTGTGTTCTTGATTTCTTTGGAAAGATCAAGCTTGTAGGAGGCTCCCTAAGGCTTCCTAGCAACTTAACACCTCCCAAGGAAGGTATAAACTTCAAACCCTAGCCTTTACTTTATTTGTTAGTAAGCTTAATGGTTGGTTTTGTGAAATGAGAAGCATGGATTGTGATTATTAGTAGTTTGGTTTGATTTGGAAGTGTTTTGGTAATTGAAGCTTGATTATAGTTCATAGGTCTTGATTGTGGTTGTTTGAGTTGAAAACCTTGGAGATTATGGACTGATGTGGTATGGTTTAGGTGAAGTTTTGTTGTATTGATGGTTATGAGTTGGTTGGTGGTTAATTGGAGTAGTTTAAACATTGGTAATCGCGTAAACATAGCCGTCGTAATGTCCAATTTACTTTAGACTGCTTTTGTTCATAACATTTGGACCCGAGAACACCCTGCTAGATTTTGACCATTGCCATGTTTAGATAGTTCATGTTACGAGCTTCGTTTTGATATGTAGTTCATTTGATTCCGATGTACGGTTTAGGAGAAACGACCGTTTCAAGTAACGGCGTTTCGCGAACGAAACTTTTCCCCTCGCTTTACTTTGAAACATAGGTTAAAGACCAAAAAGGGTTAATTAATGTATGAAACATTTATGGTAAGTGTGTTAGGCAGTTGGTAAGACACTCACGAAGGAATCGCCTTAAAACTCGTAAAGGTTAAATTATTAAAAATGGTGGAGCCGAGGGTACCCGAGTGACTTAAGCAAATCAGTAAGCGCAAAACAAGCGTTAGAGTCTAAGTTAGTTAAAGTATAGATTTACAAGTGACTTTGGTTTAATTCCAACTTACTTGTTGTTTATAGGTTACCAGACTCGTTCCGAGCTTTTTTTTTCACCCCAAGTCGCTCAGGCAAGTTTTCTATCCGTTATACTGTTGTTGTGATGTATATATGTATATGCATTATCTTGCGATAGATGCATGTTGGTTAATTAGCAAATGTTGCGATATATTGAAGCATGCTGATATGGTATATATATGCATGCCTGTTTCGTATTCTTGCCAAATATATCTGTTGGTTCAGTTGATAATACCTATGCTAGAGAATAGCAGTAATTTGCATATACCCTTAGTATAGGGACCCAAAGGTGAAAACATTTTCTAAAACCGGGAGTCGAGGATCCCGAGTAGATTTTATATATATATATATATTTATATATATATATATATGTTTATTGTTTTCAAAACTATTAATCGAATAAGGTTTATTCGATAACTTGATTTTATTAATGAATATTATCTTGAATATTCATTCGAGGACTTATGACTCCTTTATATTATTTATTGAATATTATTTGAATATTCATTTGAGGATCTATGACTCCGATTATTTGCTGAGATATATTCTTTATTTTATTAAAGAATAAGGTGTCGATAATCAAACTCACTTTTGATTATTCAAATAAAGATAGTACTTTCGTATAGGTATATCTTTGGTTATTTAATATTCATTTCAAGTATAAGTTTTAAAACTTCTACTTCAATTATTTTTATAAAGATTATTCTTTATGGGAATATTATTTAAATAATAATATTCAGATATTTTCTAATATATTGGGACTGATTTACCTTGTTAAATCAGCATCATTCCAAACATTCTTAAAAATGTTTTGCGAGTCTTCAAAATGATTTTTAAAAGTTAGAGCGGATCCCAAAACTCATTTTTATATTTAAGATCCTCCTTTCGAAGGGGATTTAAATACTCGCTCAAAACCTGAGGGATCCGGCTCTGTGGTGTGTTTTATATTCGCAACAAGGTTGCTGTTTTGATAAATGAATTGATTACTTACCCAACGCTCGGGAAGTAAAATTCTTAGAACAAGTTAATCCATTAACAGGCATCGCCTGGGAAATATCGGTGAGTTTTCCTTTCCAACTAGATACGACTTCTTGGTGGAGCCGTATCAACAAGTTTCTACTTGGGGAAAGGGGGAACGAGCTTTACGTTTCAGAGTCATGGATTTCATCTGAACTAGGAGTGGCGTAAGTGGTCGAGTGGCGCCGGCCCAGCCTTATTATATTGGCCCAAATGGCCTGGAAGTTCTGCTAAGGCGGTCCATTCCTTAGGAGTTCAGTGTTCGGTTGACAAGTAAATCCGACAGGTTCTCCTCTACATGTAGAAAATGGTGGGGTTGCACTACTACGACTGATCATCGTAAGTGGTCTTCCTGGCGCGGCAAACTCCCGTAATGAGTTCATCATCCAATTGGATATTTCTGCAACACTACCCAGAGCACTTCGATATAAAGGCTACGGTTGGGCGATTGTTGAGTGTTGGCAGGGTCAAGTTTTCAAAATGATGTTTGCATCAAATGAAGTAACTCGTAACTTCATTTTATTTTGATGATATTTTAAAGATTTAATCTATTCAAATCTGGTCTTGTAGTCTCATCCATGTGATGAACTTTGGAAACTAATTATAACTTGAATGGTGGTAGTTCAAGTAGTATTTGGAAAAGATATAAGTATATTGGAGTATCTTGTAACTTCATCTTTTAAACTTATATCTAGTAAATGATTATCTTATGCATGACAAAGATTTTTAGAAAAACGTTGAGACAAGGTTAGATATATGAGATCACCTTGCAACGATATTTTTATACAGTTATACACTAGAACTCTGTGTGTATTATGCATGGAAGAGGACTTCCAATATTTTGAAAAGTATATATGTATATATATACTGAATATTTTGCGACTTCATCGTATTAAGATATCATCTTGGTTCATTTCTTTTGACCAAGACCTTCATTAGTACTATGAGAAGGCTCATATATGGTTAATCATTATACATATTATTTTGGTGGGCTTGCTGCTCACCCTTGCTTTCTTCTTTCATCACACAACATCAGATAGACAAGATGAACAGGACCAAGCTCCCAATTCGCGAGCGGATAGGAAACGTTCCGCAGCTTCCTATAGGCGTTGATGTCGCTGTAGCTGAGGTAGGAACTACCAATAGGCTAGGCTTTCAACTTTTGATGTATCAGATTATGTTTATTTATGAATTGTAATAATGGCAAAGAAATGTAAATTTATTCAGAAAACCTTTTAAGGTGTATTGGAAGATAATTGTGGAATAAAATGACTTGTGGTTATTTTTGGATGTTCATCTCTGAGACTATAACGTGTGGTGTGTGTGTTTATTGTGGGGTCACAGTACAGAGTAGTTGAGTAATTATTAAGATTGGGTGTTATTAAGGGAAATGGAACTCGTGACAACCCGGATCCCCGACCCCGGATTTGGGGGTGTTACAGAAGTGGTATCAGAGCTAAGCGTTATAAACCTCAGAGATGATGGGACGTTAAGATAATAAGTTCACTAAGATAATAAGAACTCTTGCCAAGTTCATAGTCGGACTACCTAACGTAGTACTGACAGTTAAAACCCTTATGGGAACCCTTATAAATGTAGCAATAGAAGCGTAGTTCGTTATCGTATAGAGTAGCGGGACTCCGAACCCTGAGGTTGAGGAGCAACAGCGCGATGATGTTTTATTACTAATTGGAGATCGGATTGTGGATCCGATAGAGTGTCCTAATGCAGAACCGGATGATGTTGATATTGAGGATGTAGCGGTTGAGGATGTTGTCCTAGATGGGATTGTTGCTGAGGAGGATCTCGTGGAGGATCCTGACAAGAATGAATAAAGGACCACTGATGAATTGATGACCATAGTTAGGGCAACTCCCAGAGGTAGGATTGGTCGGTCACTACCGGAGGTTCGTTCAAGTTTGTAAAGATAGTAGCCCCTTTAACGCGGCTTACTCGTAAGACTGAGAAGTTTGAATGGACAGAGAAATGCGAGAACAACTTTTAAGAACTGAAGCAGAGGTTGGTGATGGCCCCTATGCTGGCATTGCCGGATGGAAAAGGAGATTTTGTGAAGTGTAGTGACGCTTCGCACAAGGGCATTAGGGTGCGTGCTTATGCAGCACGGTAAGGTAATCGCGTACATGTCAAGACAATTAAGGTAATATGAAATTCGATATCCCCGCCCATGAGCTTAGGCTCGTGGCAATAGTTTTACCCTAAAGATTGGAGGCACTACTTGTATGGAGAGAAGTGCGAGAATTACCCAAGCCATAAGTGCTCTAGTACATTTTCACGTAGAAAGAGCTCAACATATGCAAGAGGAGGCAGTTAGAGCTAATCAAGAATAATGATTGGGAGATTCTTTATCATTCGGGGAAAGCCAATGTGGTGGCTGATGCCCTTAGTAAAAAGGAGAGACTCAAGATGATAATGTCTTTGGGAGAGTTTATAAGAGATTTTGGAAATAATAGTGAAGGTAACCGGAGCCGGTACCGAAAAGCTGTTTGAGATTGCAATAGAGACCGAATTATTGGAAAAGAGCATACGGTGCCAGAGAAAGATGATAAGGGAATAATGAGGTATTCCTATAGAATTTGGGTTCCAAAAGTTCAAGAGCGTAAGGATGAGAACTTAGATGAGAGCCATAGTTTGAGGAATAAGATTTAGAGCAAACCCTGAACGTGATAGTCAGGGAGGTCGCCATCAAGATAGAAGGAACCCATGACATAATGGAGTGGAAAATGAGGATTTTAAATTAAAAGATGACCCCAATTATGGGGAGTAGGATGAAACATTTCATACTAAGGAAACAGAAAGTCGAGTAAGGAAAGGAGACCCGAGACGGTACTCCTATACGGCAATTCATGGACCTGTCTAGACAGAACTTAGACTATTATCCCCAACCACCACCTTGAGGAAACAATGCGATAGGAAATTCTTTCAGGACCTGTAAGTCTCTAAGCTCTCAGAGTTCCAAGGAACAGATTGACCCAGTCGAGGCAAGAGCCTGGCTAAAGGAATAGAGGAATCATTTGAGATTCTGAATGATTGACGAATCACAAAAGACTGTTTTTGTCACTTACCCTCCTAAGAGAGAGACCACCCGCTGGTGAAAGGCCAAGGAAGGCACGGAGCCAGAGGTTGGAATAAACTGATTTAAGTTCAGTCAATTGTTTTCGGGAAAGTAATTCCCAAGGTTATGGAGATAGTGTAAAAGCTTTAGAGTCAGAACAAAGGCAGACGAGTATGATAAATTATGAATCTAAGTTGTAAAAGTTGTTAAGATTCGTTCTGAAGACGCGAATCCAGAATGACGGGATATTTGAAATCAATGCTTATGTTATGTTGGTTCATGAAATAATGATAAGAGAAAGGAAAATAAAAAGGAATTGAAGTGGAAAAGAATATAAAGGCAACAGAGTTTGAGGAATGATAAGGGAGTTGGGTATGAGGAAACCCTAAAGACTCATATTAATAGAAATAGAAAAGTATATGATCGTCAGGATGAGGGTGATTCACCATGAGTTAAAGTTGACGGTTGAAGGCATAAGAGATGCATATATTTTATCCCCTTTAAGTTGGGAGGATTCGAGGAAACATTGAGATAGTTCGAAGGATAAACAATGAGATGCGGATAGACTGAGGAGACAAGGAAGTAAGAAATTAGGAAAATTGGATGAAGGAAGTGACCTTCAAGAATGTGAAGTGTAAGACCGGTGGCTTGATACCCAGAAAGGGAGACGCCAGGTATGAAAGATATCCCAACATTGAGATGACTGTTGAGATAAATAAAAGAGGTAAATGAGTAGTTAGAACTAAAAGGTTCACGTTGAACACGATAAACATCTTCTAGAACATCCCTATTATCATTACTGAATCAGGCAAGAAAAGCGGATAACCGTTCTTATCTTTTAAAGGCCATATTGATTGACCTCATTTTGAATACAGATGTTATTGTGAAATTAGGCATATACTATCGAGGTGGGAATGATTGAATAAGATACCCTTATCAGGGATATATGACTTGATTTATCCATGGAAGGATGCATGTACCTTTTAAAGGTGGAATTAAGGATTGAACATCGGTAACTTAAAATGAATCCTCGGGGAATGCATAAAGGTTGGAATTTCACCCTTAATAGGGATAGTATGAGTTTTGACAGTATGAATTGGAAAGGATTAAGGTAATAATAACCTTTAAGGATCAGTGGAGAAATTCTTCAGAAGTATATAGACAATGGTTCTAGTATTAGTAAGTGGTATTTTGATATGCCCTGTATATAGGGAATACAGGAGGAACGATTAAAGGATAACCTTAGAGGTTTTACAAGGAGAAAGGAAATATTCAAAATTCTCAAGAATAAAAATGTTGATAAAGGAAATATGACATAATTATAATGTTGCCAAGTGGGGCACGTGTTAAACCACGAGAAAGTATGGATCGAACCAGTAATGGTCGAAATTGTTCAGGGCAATTAGGACTTAAGATAAAAGATGTTCTAATTATGATTGAGAGTCAGTCATGACAGTGATTAACCTCTAAAGACTGAGGCAATAACTTATGGAAAAAAAAATGGTGATTTTTTTTTTATTTTTACTCATCAGATTTTAAGGAAAGCATTTTCACATAAGCTGTGATTGAAATAAGGTAGAAAATTTATTTGGAGGTGGTTAAAATGACATTGACTGTAAGGAAATTTTACTATCAGGAAAGGCTAAAGAGGTGGCCGACACTTTAAAGGTAAGAGGATAATTATAGGCGCTTGTGCCAAAAGAATACAGTGATGATGGTTAAAACTGTGAAGGTTGTATTATAGTTTGGAAGATTGACATTCCTTCTGATGACTGTGCAATACCCAACCGTAATAGTAGTTGGTAAAGGTTTAATTCGTGTAATCGCCATGAACGGGCTATCTATCTTAGAAGGTCCTATCTTGAGATAAGCCAGGACCATGTTTCAAAAAGGACTAGACGAACCTTTAAGTTAAGTCTTCTATTTAAGGCATATGATTAAGAATGGTATTAACCTGCTATCGTTGCTTTGATTGAAACTCTTCTGCAATTTTATCTACTTCATGTCATGAAAGTACGTCAGAGTTTGGAGTGTTCTTCATGAATTGTGATTGGTGGTTATGTTAACTCCTTAGGAGAATTAGATACGAGATGTATGGACTCCGTATGGTTAGCTATTAAGACTTCATGGAAAATGAATGACTACAGTAGGTCAGTGGTGGACCATAGTAAGGCAGCAATGATTCTGCGAGTAATGAGCTGATTACAACCGTGAGAGTTATATTGGAATGGGTGTTGAGATTGAGTACCACTAATCGGGTCGTGGTAGTGTATAAGTTATCATTGATAGACTAATTAAGTAGAGTATCTACCTAGTAAATTATTATTCTTTCTTATCAATAGAGAGTCGTATTATTATACGAGGAAGGTTGCGGTGCAAGCATAGAATTCTAGTAACGATGATGTATAGAATGAGATCCCAGATTCGATTTTCGATGTCGAGGGAGTTTCAAAGGTGATTGTGTATAAGCTCGAGGAAGAGCATGGGTCCATAGAATGATGGACGGAATAGCAAAAATATTTAGGCATGTGAAATAGGATGCTATAATACTTGATGTTGATATAAATACATATATGTTTTGTTCTCCTATGACAAACCTCTATAGTTCAGAGGTAGGTTCCAAGCCAGATATTTTGTGGCAGTATATTTTTTTTTTATATATATACAATTCTCTTCAGTTCGTTCTTTTCTCTTCTTTTCATTTCATGTAAGTTGAGAAGAACAACCCTTCCAGAAGGGGAGGTATTGCCGAATGACTGTCTATCTGTGTGATAGAAGCCTAGTTGGATACCAACTATTGTTTAATTGCTTGTCAAGTACTAAAGGCTGGCCACCTTCTGTACTAACTATGCGAGATAACAAGTGTTCATGATCATAGTGATCTCTCAACAAATTCCTTTACTTCTATATGATTGATCAAACTTTGGGAAATAGAAACAGCTGAAAAAGGAGTAATAAAGATGTGGTAGTATTTGGAATGGAAACACATTCGTGATACTAAGGTTGACGTGGTTATTAAAAGGTTATAGAACGCTAACGAGCAAAAGTATAACTAGTATAATATTAGGAACGGAAGATAGTAGCGACTACGAACTGGGAAATAGGATGGGTAGTGAGAAGCAAAAGCTCTAATGCTAAAAGCTATAATGAGAGTCTGTGCAATAGACTTGAAAGAAATTGGAATGATCACTTAACACGGGTTGAGTTTTCTTACGACAATAGATAATATGTCAGTATTGAGGTATCGCCTTATGAGATCCTTGAGGGAAGACAATGTCGATCTCCCTTATGTTAGGATGAAGTTGTAGAGCGCAAGATGCTCGGACCCGCAGTAGTCCAAAGGACCAAGGATATGATAGATCTAATCAGAGGACGGCTGGTAGTAGCCCAAGATGGACATGATAAGTATGTTGATTTGACACGAAAGGAAAAAGAGTATGAAATAGGGGACCTAGTGTTGTTATAGGTATTTCCTTGAAAAGGAAGGATGAGGTTCGGAAAGAAATGAAAGCTAAGTCCACGAATTGTTGGACCCTTGGATATATTAAGACATATTGGGAGGATAGCATAGGAGCTAGCCCTAACCCCGAACATGTAGCAGGTCGTAACGTGTCTCACGTATCAGTGTTAAGGAAGTGTAATTCAGATGCCAGATAAATAGGGGCATATGAGCGCATAGATATGCAACCCGATGTAACCTATATGGAGCAACCAGGAAGGGTTGTAGAGTGAAAAGGGAACAAGTGCTTAGGAGAAGGGTTATCAAACTATTCAGAGTTTGATGGAAGAACCACAATATGGAAAAATTTATTTGAGAGTTAGAAAGTGTAATGCTAAGAAAGTATCCCAATTCATTTTCTATCTGATTCCGGGACGGAATCCTTTTAAGGAGGGGAGACTGTAATAACCCCAATTTTTGGGAAATTTTGAAACCCTTATGAATAGTGTTTTTGCTGAATGAGAAAACTTTTCATGCCACACTATATAGGGGTTCTGATATGGATATTCTGAGATTTTATTAGTACTTTATATGGGATATAAGTGTATGTAAAGATCGTCAGAATCCAAATCCGAACACTTTGATTTTTTTCCGGAAATCCAATAGATACGGAAAGAATTGAGTATAAGGTAACAGGATAAAAGGATTTAAATTAAAGGATTATAATAGAGGATCATAAAAAGGAATATAATGTATTGAGAAAGGTTAAGGGAACCTAAGTAATAAGATCCCCTCAAACGATAAACGAAAACGAAAGTTAAGCGAACAGTATAACAGATCAGCGGTCATTAGGCAAACAATTAGGAAGTTAATCAAAGGGATTAGAGAGGATGATGTCACCCAACCAATGAGAAGAGGACAAGGAGGGGAGGATGACATCATGAGGGTGACACAAGCATGACATGGGAAGGAAGGAGATGTGGTGGCTTTTTAACCACACAAAATCAAGGGCAACTAGGTAATTTACTAAAACAAACACAAAAATCAAACCAACCAAGCCAAGCAAATCATTTTTCATCAAAATCAAAAAGAAACCAAGGCATTGTTCTTCATGCTCTCGGCCAAAACAGAACCAGCACACTAAAACTGCTGTATCTCCTTCATTTCTCACTCAAATATTGTGTTCTATAGCTCATTGGAAAGGTATTGAGATGGCCTACAACTCTTGTTCACAAGTCTCGTCCAAATAATCATGGTAGGACCCTCATTTTTACAGTTCTTTAAATCGGACTTTTAGAAACTTCAAAGCCTAACTTTGTGTTCTTGATTTCTTTGGAAAGATCAAGCTTGTAGGAGGCTCCCTAAGGCTTCCTAGCAACTTAACACCTCCCAAGGAAGGTATAAACTTCAAACCCTAGCCTTTACTTTATTTGTTAGTAAGCTTAATGGTTGGTTTTGTGAAATGAGAAGCATGGATTGTGATTATTAGTAGTTTGGTTTGATTTGGAAGTGTTTTGGTAATTGAAGCTTGATTATAGTTCATAGGTCTTGATTGTGGTTGTTTGAGTTGAAAACCTTGGAGATTATGGACTGATGTGGTATGGTTTAGGTGAAGTTTTGTTGTATTGATGGTTATGAGTTGGTTGGTGGTTAATTGGAGTAGTTTAAACATTGGTAATCGCGTAAACATAGCCGTCGTAATGTCCAATTTACTTTAGACTGCTTTTGTTCATAACATTTGGACCCGAGAACACCCTGCTAGATTTTGACCATTGCCATGTTTAGATAGTTCATGTTACGAGCTTCGTTTTGATATGTAGTTCATTTGATTCCGATGTACGGTTTAGGAGAAACGACCGTTTCAAGTAACGGCGTTTCGCGAACGAAACTTTTCCCCTCGCTTTACTTTGAAACATAGGTTAAAGACCAAAAAGGGTTAATTAATGTATGAAACATTTATGGTAAGTGTGTTAGGCAGTTGGTAAGACACTCACGAAGGAATCGCCTTAAAACTCGTAAAGGTTAAATTATTAAAAATGGTGGAGCCGAGGGTACCCGAGTGACTTAAACAAATCAGTAAGCGCAAAACAAGCGTTAGAGTCTAAGTTAGTTAAAGTATAGATTTACAAGTGACTTTGGTTTAATTCCAACTTACTTGTTGTTTATAGGTTACCAGACTCGTTCCGAGCTTTTTTTTTCACCCCAAGTCGCTCAGGCAAGTTTTCTATCCGTTATACTGTTGTTGTGATGTATATATGTATATGCATTATCTTGCGATAGATGCATGTTGGTTAATTAGCAAATGTTGCGATATATTGAAGCATGCTGATATGGTATATATATGCATGCCTGTTTCGTATTCTTGCCAAATATATCTGTTGGTTCAGTTGATAATACCTATGCTAGAGAATAGCAGTAATTTGCATATACCCTTAGTATAGGGACCCAAAGGTGAAAACATTTTCTAAAACCGGGAGTCGAGGATCCCGAGTAGATTTTATATATATATATATATATTTATATATATATATATATATGTTTATTGTTTTCAAAACTATTAATCGAATAAGGTTTATTCGATAACTTGATTTTATTAATGAATATTATCTTGAATATTCATTCGAGGACTTATGACTCCTTTATATTATTTATTGAATATTATTTGAATATTCATTTGAGGATCTATGACTCCGATTATTTGCTGAGATATATTCTTTATTTTATTAAAGAATAAGGTGTCGATAATCAAACTCACTTTTGATTATTCAAATAAAGATAGTACTTTCGTATAGGTATATCTTTGGTTATTTAATATTCATTTCAAGTATAAGTTTTAAAACTTCTACTTCAATTATTTTTATAAAGATTATTCTTTATGGGAATATTATTTAAATAATAATATTCAGATATTTTCTAATATATTGGGACTGATTTACCTTGTTAAATCAGCATCACTCCAAACATTCTTAAAAATGTTTTGCGAGTCTTCAAAATGATTTTTAAAAGTTAGAGCGGATCCCAAAACTCATTTTTATATTTAAGATCCTCCTTTCGAAGGGGATTTAAATACTCGCTCAAAACCTGAGGGATCCGGCTCTGTGGTGTGTTTTATATTCGCAACAAGGTTGCTGTTTTGATAAATGAATTGATTACTTACCCAACGCTCGGGAAGTAAAATTCTTAGAACAAGTTAATCCATTAACAGGCATCGCCTGGGAAATATCGGTGAGTTTTCCTTTCCAACTAGATACGACTTCTTGGTGGAGCCGTATCAACAAGTTTCTACTTGGGGAAAGGGGGAACGAGCTTTACGTTTCAGAGTCATGGATTTCATCTGAACTAGGAGTGGCGTAAGTGGTCGAGTGGCGCCGGCCCAGCCTTATTATATTGGCCCAAATGGCCTGGAAGTTCTGCTAAGGCGGTCCATTCCTTAGGAGTTCAGTGTTCGGTTGACAAGTAAATCCGACAGGTTCTCCTCTACATGTAGAAAATGGTGGGGTTGCACTACTACGACTGATCATCGTAAGTGGTCTTCCTGGCGCGGCAAACTCCCGTAATGAGTTCATCATCCAATTGGATATTTCTGCAACACTACCCAGAGCACTTCGATATAAAGGCTACGGTTGGGCGATTGTTGAGTGTTGGCAGGGTCAAGTTTTCAAAATGATGTTTGCATCAAATGAAGTAACTCGTAACTTCATTTTATTTTGATGATATTTTAAAGATTTAATCTATTCAAATCTGGTCTTGTAGTCTCATCCATGTGATGAACTTTGGAAACTAATTATAACTTGAATGGTGGTAGTTCAAGTAGTATTTGGAAAAGATATAAGTATATTGGAGTATCTTGTAACTTCATCTTTTAAACTTATATCTAGTAAATGATTATCTTATGCATGACAAAGATTTTTAGAAAAACGTTGAGACAAGGTTAAATATATGAGATCACCTTGCAACGATATTTTTATACAGTTATACACAGGAACTCTGTGTGTATTATGCATGGAAGAGGACTTCCAATATTTTGAAAAGTATATATGTATATATATACTGAATATTTTGCGACTTCATCGTATTAAGATATCATCTTGGTTCATTTCTTTTGACCAAGACCTTCATTAGTACTATGAGAAGGCTCATATATGGTTAATCATTATACATATTATTTTGGTGGGCTTGCTGCTCACCCTTGCTTTCTTCTTTCATCACACAACATCAGATAGACAAGATGAACAGGACCAAGCTCCCAATTCGCGAGCGGATAGGAAACGTTCCGCAGCTTCCTATAGGCGTTGATGTCGCTGTAGCTGAGGTAGGAACTACCAATAGGCTAGGCTTTCAACTTTTGATGTATCAGATTATGTTTATTTATGAATTGTAATAATGGCAAAGAAATGTAAATTTATTCAGAAAACCTTTTAAGGTGTATTGGAAGATAATTGTGGAATAAAATGACTTGTGGTTATTTTTGGATGTTCATCTCTGAGACTATAACGTGTGGTGTGTGTGTTTATTGTGGGGTCACAGTACAGAGTAGTTGAGTAATTATTAAGATTGGGTGTTATTAAGGGAAATGGAACTCGTGACAACCCGGATCCCCGACCCCGGATTTGGGGGTGTTACACTGGTTCTGTTGATAGTAAGAGTAAGGCACTTGCAAAAACCACTGCACTTGTAGCTCATGAACCAGAATCTCAAGAAAACAAGGTTACACCCTCCTCAACAATTAAAGAAATTGTTGTAGCTGAAATTACTCATGGTGAGCCAGAAGATGAAAGTGAGTTCTATACTCAAGAGGAACTTGAACAGTTGGAGGACAAATCTATGGCTTACATGGCTGCAAAGTTTAGTCATGTTAGATTCAGAAGAAAGCCCAACTACAAACAAAGGGGTTCATCAGAGAGATTTCAGAAAGGAAGCTACTCGTCAGGGTCAAGCTCCAGAGGAGGTTACAAGTCAAGCTGGGTTGACAAGAGAAAAACCAGATGCTACAACTGCAATGAGTTAGGGCACTTTGCATCTGATTGCAGAAAGCCCAAGGCAGCAAAATCTAATAATTTTTATGAAAAGAAGGAAACTTATGAAGATCTGAAAAGGAAGAATGAGAAGCTGAAACAAAAGCTGAATTCTTATGTGGTAAAGGAAAAAGGAAGAGCCTACATCGCTGAAGGAAAAAGCTGGGATGATACTGATTCAGATGAAGAGGAAGAGCATGTAAATCTGGCTCTTATGGCAGACTCTGCAGAGGAATCACCACGATCATCTCAGGTTCCTGAACTTACCACTATAGAAATGTCTGTATCTAAATATAAATGTACAGTGCATGAACTTACTTTAGAATTGTATAATGTTCATACTAGCATGCTTGCATATAAAATGGAAAATGATAAGTTAGTTCTTAAATCTGAGAGTTTAACCTCTAGGAATGAAGAACTAGAATTGCTTGTAGTTGGACTAGAAGATCTTAAGTGTAATATCCGGGATATATCGTGTAATTATTTTACTATTAAATAATTATTATGTGAGTTCAGTATCTATTCTGTGAGTTAATTGTTAAATGTTATCTGTACTTGGATATTCAAAAATAATATTAATTAAGTATTTTAAATTTTATATGTCCAAAATAAAACATAGATAAATATCATATCTTCCTAATTGTTTTTATGGTGATTAATGGATTTATAAGGATCATATGAAATTTATAAAATCTTTTTCCGAGTATTTAAAATCTATTTTATAAAAACGGGAACCAACTGACGTCAACCGTTGTTACGTTTTTGGAACCCGAAACTCTTCCGAGAACTCCTTCCTAACCTAATTGTAATATTCCGAGCATATTCCATGTTTCGACTTTTTCGATCCGGCGTACGGTTTGTCTTGCGCGGGTCCCGACGCAATATTTTCGATACAATATTTGTTTCGGTAAATCAATAAAACCCGTATTTTCGATAAACGGGAGCTTTTTATTAAACTATCACAATTATCACTTCGTAATACGTGTAACCAGGCGCTGAGACCAAGACCGTACTACAAATTGTACTGATTTGGATAATTATACCGAAAACCGATACCGTTTGGATCAGTTTTTACAAATAAATATACCGTTTTATATCCGGAATGATCCAACGGGATACTAATATTCCGTAAATATAAATAGCCTTTTTCCGTATTTTATTTCGTATCAAAATCTTTTGCAGATAGTTAATTCTATAATTTTCAGAGAAAAACCCTAATTACATAAACTGTTCAAAGAATCAAACAGCAAAACGAAGGCTTTACGGATCCTTGTTTTCAAAGCTTGAGTAACCAAAACGAAGGATTTGAAGTGTTCTATCAGATTCTGAGCTTTATTTCACTGCAGAATCAAAGATTCTGAGCTTGAGTAACCCGTATGAATGTTCTTAATTGAAATTTGGGGGTTTCTTATTCTGAAATAGATTGATGTTGTGGTATAGTGTATTGTATTCTCTGTGAAATTTGCAATCTAGTCGTACAAGCTTCATGAATCAACGAGGTCTGTAGAGAAGGGAGTTGTGTTTTGAAGTTTACGTCGAACCCGCCGGAAACCGCCGAGTTTCTTGATCAAATTTCGGCCAAGTCTGGGGTTATTGATGAATTTTGATTGCAGATATAGGTTCATGGTATTGTGTAGTTTAATTCTTGAGGTGATGGTGGTGGGAGGATGCCGGAGGTGAGTTCTCCGGCCACCCCCGATTTTCCGGCGACTTAAACTGCAAAATTGCAGTTTAGTCCCTGTAGTTTGCAAAGTTTTCAAAAACAGGATTCCTGTTTATAAAATATTTAAAAATCATATTTCCTATTTATTTTTATTATAAAAATTTATTTTTAATTTCTGAAAATTCTGAAAATTATTATTTTAATTCCGAAAATTATTTTTAATTCAAAAATAAATCTAAATTAATTAGTTAATTAATTTCAGTTAATTTTTAATTAATTAATTGGTCAATTAATTCGAAAATTAATTGATTAATTGATTTAATTAATTATTAATTGATTTTAATCAATTATTTAATTAGATTTAATTATTTAAAAATGATTTAAAAATTCCGAAAAATAGTTTCGAGCTTTAAAATATTATTCTAAATTATTTCCAAAGCTCGATAATTAGTATAAAATTGTTTCGGAGCCAGAATTGGCCTACCGAACCCTGTTTATTAACCCAAAATTGATCCAACGACCCGTTTTAATTTCGAAAAATGTTTTAAAAATCATTTTAAATATCAGAAAGCCTATTTATGACCCGAGACTTCTTTATAAATAATATATCATTGATTACGTGATGTATTATGTGCTATATGTGACTTGTTGATTGACTATCAGTCTATATATTCAGTGTTTACTTGATTATTGCATAACTTTCAATCCGTTAATCGGATTTGGGTAAAACGAAGGGTAGATAGAGGTATGTGTTGAATAGAACTCTATGAGTCGATTATTGATAGATGCTTATGATATGTGAGCAGAAGAGGGAAGGCGTAGGAAAGGGAAACAGGTAGTTGAGGAGTAAGATGATTGTAATTGGAAGAGAGTGCAGTGTAGTAAGCTAATACCAGGCAAGTGTTCTGAACTTTCTTGAGATATTGTAGTATTTGATAGTCTTGTTGATATTGCAAGTGCTTTGAAGCACTGAAACCCAAACTCTGATTCCAGTCATTGTTCTTGAGACATGAACTTTATTCTTTCTAGACCATTGATTGTTGTATACCCAAATACATACAAACTAAATATTAAACACTGAACCAGATTGCTTACACAATCAAATCTTTGTATTTTATGCTTTGAAAGACCAAATCCTTGAAACCCTGAAACATTGATTCCTTTGTTATCCAATTCTTTCATTACCCATCATCCAAGCTTTGAAATTACCGTATTGATCCTTACAAGGATTGAAACCCTTTCATTGTTAAACACTCATTATTGTTGATGATTCTGGTTATTGATTATTATTGCTTATTCTGTTATTATGTTAGAATTGGATTGTTTTTATAAAATTGTGGACCAGATTCGTGGTCAGACCATATAATGGTCAAGTTAGGCCAATGTGTGCCTTGGATCCAGTAGTTAGAGCAGTGATGTGTGCTTTGCTCGGGGTTAGTGCGTGACTGATCAGCAGCCTAACCTTGGTTTTTAACATGAAAATATAATATCTAATTCTAAATCATAATCCATTGTTCACTTAATATCATAATCATGTTCACTTGATGATCATTGTTCTCAGTTTTGTCATTGTGACTTGCTGAGCTAGTTAGCTCATTTGTGCGATATTGTTTCTGTTCTTTTCCAGTTAAGAAGAAACCAGTTGGTACCGCGGATCCCCAGTCTAGCATGAGAGCTAGGGGTTCAGGTTGATCGAGCTAAGCTAGTAGGTTTCTTTTGGGATAATTTAAGTCTGTAAAAGTTTGTAATAATGTTTAATACTCAGTTTTGAGTTTGGAATAGTTGGGATTTGAACAGTATGTAATATAAGTAGATGTGTAGCTTGTGTGCATACTTTAACCTGTTGCGATCTGTGGTAGTTGGTAAATAGGGTCACTGCATATTATTGTTATCTTTATTATTGCTATAAGCAGGTTATAAATAAGGCGTGTGTGTGTGTGGACCCCAAACTTCTGACCCGGGTTTGGAGGGCGCCACAGGTTTGGTATCAGAGCTACAGGTTATAAGTCACTGACACAAGCCTAGGTTGACGGGAATGGGTAGAGGGTTAGGATTAGAAGTACGGAATAGAAAGATAGAACGTTGAGAGGTTGAGTGCTTCGGTATATCAGGTATTACTGTAATTCGCGTTATTGTTCGAGATTCTGATATTGCGATATGATTTCAGATAGGAGAGATGGCCGAATCTTTTATTCCCGTATCAGCTGATCAGTCAGAGCCTTCAGTTGGAATGCCGTCTTCGGATCCAAGTCCTGTTGTTCCACCAGTGTTGGCTATACTACCTCCACCTGTGTTGCAGCCCGTACCATTGCAGGCTATTCCACCTCCAGGCATGAGGCCACCTGTCAGAGGACCCCCACCTGCTGATTCAGGCTTTACTAGTCATTCAGTCACAGGAGTACCTTTCCAGTTCTCTTCTTATCCTGTCCCATATCATCAGTTTGAGGCTTGCCTTATGGAGCAGCAATTCCTACAGGGTCAAATCCAGGAGTTATTGCATATCATGCGTACCACAGAGATGGGGAGTGGTGAGAGGCGACTTAGGCAGAGGCTCCAGGCGTTTCATAGAGCAGCTGCTATGAGGATTGCTGAGGCTACACATGAGGACATCACCCCTGATTTCTTAGGGGAGTGGGCTAAGTGGGTTCTAGAGGAGCTTGAGAAAATAGGAGGTCCAGATTTTCCATGAGCCAGAGATTCAGAGATGGAGATTCTAAGCAGTGTTGTTATGGTTATGTAGTATGTACAGTTGTGTGTAGTGTGTATCAGTAGACTTTTGAGTTGTCTTTATAGACTAGCTATGCTGACTAGTGAGTAGGTTGTTGTACCCTTTTGCTTTTACTTCCGAAGCGTCTTTACGCTTGTACTACCTAAAACTTTTGATCTATGTATATCAGTACCTTTTTCCTTTCCAGCACTGTCATTTATTTTATTGCACCTGTTTTACCTTACCTTATCTATTGCACCAGTTATACCCCTGTGATACCATGTACCCTGTTTTCCATAACTGTTTATATATTCTGTAAAGAAGCATGCAATTTACTTAGTTACAACTGTTTTCAAAAAGAGATATTTTTGTTTTGCAAAACTGTTCTTTTATGCAAAAGATTGATTCAAAAGCTAAATAAGTTGATTGATTCTTTACAGAAAATGCCTCCCAGGAGAAATGCCCGCACCAACACCCAGAATGAAGAAACCAACAACAACAACAACAACAACCAAGATGATACAAACCCAAATGTGAACCCAGGACCCATAGACCCAGCAATAGCCCAAATTCTTCAAATCTTGGCCGAACAAACAGTTCACCTGGCACAACAACAACAAAGACAGACCAACCCCCAGGTAACTTTTAAAACTTTTCAAGCAGTAAACCCACCAGAATTCAAGGGTTCCTTAGAGCCAATTGAAGCAAATATGTGGTTAAAGGAAATAGAGAAGGCATTTGCCTTAGTGAAAGTAAAGGAGGAACAGAAGGTTGAGTTTGTAAGTTACTATCTGAAGAATGAAGCCACCTATTGGTGGGAGATGGTGAAGATATTGGAAAGTACAGATGTTATTACTTGGGAAAGGTTTAAGGAATTGTTTTTAGAAAAGTATTTTCATCAGTTTGTTCAGGATCAAATGGAGCTGAAGTTTTTAGAATTAAAGCAAGGGAACATGTCGGTAACAGATTATGAGGGTAAGTTTGAGGAATTGTCAAGGTATGTACCGTCGTATGTGGATACTGACAGGAAGAAGGCTAAAAGATTCCAACAAGGTTTGAAACCCTGGATCAGAGGGAAGGTAGCCATTTTTGAATTGGATACTTATGCAGGAGTAGTACAAAAGGCTATGATCGCAGAGACAGAGTGAGATGTTCCAGAAGGAGAAAGAAAGCAAGAAAAGGAAAGTTGAGGGAAGTGAGGGTCAGTCACAACCAGGGAAGTTTCCAAATTTTAAGAAGGGCAAGTTTCAGCCTGGGAGAAATTTTAATTTCAGGAAACAGAATGCAGGAGACGGAGGCCAAAGTAACCGTCCAGTTAATACAAATCAGCCAAATCAGTTGAGACTAACTTTTCCAGATTGTCAAGTACGTGGAAAGAAGCATGGAGGAGTTTGTAATAAGTTGAATGTGGTATGTTTCAAATGCAACCAGAAAGGGCACTATTCGAGGGAGTGCCGAAATCATCCAGCAAGAGAACCAGCAAGTAAGGATCAGCCTATCCGGAATCCAGCAGTAAAGGTTCTAGCCATTGGATTTACGTGCTTTAAATGTGGAAAGCCAGGACATATGGCCAGGGATTGCAAGATATCAGCCCCAGTCAGTAATGTATTAAGGATTATGGGATCTACCCCAGCAGTGAATGAGACTCCAAGGACTAGAGTTTTTGACATGTCGGTGAAGGATGCGATCCAGGATACGGATGTCGTGGCGGGTACGCTTAATGTGAATTCTTTATGTGCCAAAGTGTTAATAGATTCGGGAGCAACTCGATTGTTTGTTTCACAAGATTTTGTTAGTAAGTTGAATTGTCCAGTTGAGTGTTTAAATGAAATAATGACTGTGGAATTAGCAAATCAAGAACGTGTATTTGTTAATCAAGTTTGTGGGAATTGTGAGATTGAGATTTCTGGTAGTAAGTTTTGTGTAGATTTGATACCATTTAAGTTAGGAGAATTTGACGTTATATTAGGGATGGATTGGTTATCTAGGCACGATGCCCAGATAGATTGTCGAAATAAGAAGGTAATGGTAAAAATGCCAGACGAAAGGATAGTAACGTTCAAGGGTCAAAAACAAGTAAAGAAGTTCTTAACGATGATTCAAGCCAAGAAGTTACTACGACAAGGATGTGAGCATTTCATGGCATATGTGATTGACAGAAGTCAAGAACCAACAAAACTTGAAGATATTCCAGTTGTGAATGAATTTCTAGACGTATTTCCCGACGAGTTACCAGGACTTCCTCCAAATAGAGAAATTGAATTTGTGATCGACTTAGCACCTGGAACAGAACCAGTATCCAAGGCCCCGTATAGAATGGCGCCCGTCGAGATGAAAGAGCGAGCGAAGCAATTGCAGGAGTTGTAGAGAAAGGAGTAATCAGACCCAGTGTATCCCCGTGGGGAGCCCCGGTATTATTTGTCAAGAAGAAAGATGGAAGCATGAGACTGTGTATCGACTATAGGGAGCTCAACAAGCTGACAATCAAGAACAAGTATCCGTTACCCAGAATTGACGATCTGTTCGACCAGTTGAAGGGAGCCAAGTATTTCTCCAAAATTGATTTAAGATCAGGATATCATCAACTAAAGATCAAGCCAGAAGATATACCAAAGACAACTTTCAGAACAAGGTATGGACATTACGAGTTTTTAGTGATGTCTTTTGGGTTGACCAATGCCCCGACAGCATTTATGGACCTGATGAATAGAATTTTCAAGGAGTATTTGGATAAGTTTGTTATTGTGTTTATAGACGATATTTTAATCTATTCAAAGACGGAAGAGGATCATGCGGAACATGTGAGAACGGCTTTGGAGATTTTAAGGAAAAAGAAGTTATATGCTAAATTCTCGAAGTGTGAGTTTTGGCTACAGGAAGTTCAGTTCTTAGGGCATATAGTTAGTAATGAAGGGATCAAAGTGGACCCGGCAAAGATCGAGGCAATTACGAATTGGGAGAGACCAAAAACACCCACCGAGGTAAGAAGTTTCTTAGGATTGGCGGGATATTATCGTCGATTTAATCAAAATTTCTCGAGGATTGCCACACCATTAACAAAGCTTACACGAAAGAATGAGAAGTTTATATGGAACGATAAATGCGAGGAAATTTTTCGGGAGTTGAAGCGACGATGAATCACGACACCTGTTTTGTCACTTCCAGATGATCAAGGGAATTTCGTAATTTATAGTGATGCTTCTCACAAAGGATTAGGATGTGTTCTAATGCAGCACGAAAAGGTGATTGCATATGCGTCAAGGCAATTGAAACCACAGGAACAGAAGTATCCTACTCATGATTTGGAACTAGCAGCCATAGTTTTCGCTTTGAAAATTTGGAGACATTATTTGTATGGAGAAAAGTGCGAGATTTTCACGGATCACAAAAGCTTAAAGTACATATTCACACAGAAGGAACTTAATATGAGACAAAGGTGATGGTTAGAGTTGATCAAAGACTATGATTGCTCGATTAATTATCATCCCAGTAGAGCAAACGTGGTAGCAGACTCATTGAGTCGGAAGGAAAGGTTGAATGTGTTATCAGTACCTGAAGATATATATAAGGAATTTCAGAAATTGGAATTGGAGATTAAAGTTTGCAAGCCTGAGGAAGCGAAAGTATACAGTATGACTTTCCAACTGGAATTATTTGAGAAAATAAAGAAATGTCAGGAAGATGTAATGGATAAAGATATAAATCGCTTGGTAGGGGAAGAGTTATGCACGCAGAAAGATGACCAAGGTATTCTGAGGTTTTCATCTAGAATTTGGATTCCACCAGTGACGGAGCTGAAAAATGAAATTTTACAGGAGGCACATAATTCAAGGTAATCCATCCATCCAGGGAGTACCAAAATGTACAGAGATTTAAAGAAGAATTATTGGTGGCCAGACATGAAGAGGGAAATTGCGGAATGGATTAGCAAATGTTATACCTGTCAGAGAGTTAAAGTAGAGCATCAGAGACCAAGTGGATTATTACAGCCATTGGAGATTCCAGAGTGGAAATGGGAACATATTGCCATGGATTTCATAGTTGGATTACCAAGGACAAGGGCTAATCATGATACCATTTGGGTTATAGTGGATAGACTTACCAAGTCAGCTCATTTTCTGCCTATAAATGAAAGATTTTCGCTCGACAAGTTGGTCCATATGTACCTGAAGGAAATTGTAGTTCGTCATGGAGTTCCTGTGTCTATTGTATTTGATCAAGATCCAAGGTTTAATTCAAGATTTTGGAAGAGTTTTCAAGAATGTTTGGGAACAAGACTAAATATGAGTACGGCCTATCACCCCCAGATGGATGGCCAAAGTGAAAGAACGATCCAGAAAATCGAGGACATGTTACATGTTTGTGCTATTGATTTCAAAGGATGTTGGGACGAACATTTACCTCTGGTAGAATTTGCTTACAACAACAATTATCATGCCAGCATTGGGATGCCACCCTATGAAGCCCTTTATGGACGCAAATGTAGAGCTTCAATATATTGGGACGAAGTAGGAGAATGCAAGATACTTGGACCTGAACTGGTACAGCAGACAAAGGAAATTGTTGAAATTATCCAGAAGAGATTGATAGCCGCACAAGATCGTCAGAAGAAATATGCAGATCAGTCAAGGAAAGACATGGAATTTGAAGAAGGAAGCTTGGTATTACTGAAAGTATCACCGTGGAAAGGACTAACGAGGTTTGGAAAGAAAGGAAAGCTGAGTCCAAGATATGTCGGACCTTTTGAGATCCTAAAGCGCGTTGGCAAAGTAGCTTACGAGTTGGCGTTACCACTGCACATGGAGCACATTCACAATGTTTTTCACGTATCGATGCTCAAGAAATATAATCCAGACTCCAGGCAGATTTATCATATATAGAGAGTCCGATAGAGATTCTAGAGGAGAGGGAAAAAGTATTGAGATATAAAGTGGTAAAGTTAGTAAGAGTATTGTGGAGAAACCCAAAGGTTGAAGAGTCAACCTGGGAGTTAGAAAGTGATATGAGAGAAAAGTACCCTCATTTATTTTCTTAGGAGATTCTGAGGACAGAATCCTTTTAAGGGGGGAAGGATGTAATATCCGAGATATATCGTGTAATTATTTTACTATTAAATAATTATTATGTGAGTTCAGTATCTATTCTGTGAGTTAATTGTTAAATGTTATATGTACTTGGATATTCAAAAATAATATTAATTGAGTATTTTAATTTTTATATGTCCAAAATAAAATACAGATAAGTATCATATCTTTCAAATTATTTTTATGTTGATTTATGGATTTATAAGGATCATATGAAATTTATAAAATCTTTTTTCGAGTATTTAAAATCTATAACCGTTGTTACGTTTTTGGAACCCGAAACTCTTCCGAGAACTCCTTCCTAACCTAATTGTAATATTCCGAGCATATTCCATGTTTCAACTTTTTCGATCCGGCGTACGGTTTGTCTTGCGCGGGTCCCGGCGTAACATTTTCGATACAATATTCGTTTCGGTAAATCAATAAAACCCGTATTTTCGATAAACGGGAGCTTTTTATTAAACTATCACAATTATCACTTCGTAATACGTGTAACCAGGCGCTGAGACCAAGACCGCAGTACAAATTGTACTGATTTGGATAATTATCCCGAAAACCAATACCGTTTGGATCAGTTTTTACAAATAAACGTACCGTTTTATATCCGGAATGATCCAACGGGATACTAATATTCCGTAAATATAAATAACCTTTTTCCGTATTTTATTTCGTATCAAAATTATTTGCAGATAGTTAATTCTATAATTTTCAGAGAAAAACCCTAATTACATAAATTGTTCTAAGAATCAAACAGTAAAATGAAGGCGTTACCGATCTCTGTTTTCAAAGCTTGAGTAACTAAAATGAAGGATTTGAAGTGTTCTATCAGATTCTGAGCTTTGTTTCACTGCAGAATCAAAGGTTTATTTTCTGGAAATTTATTTATTTTCGAATTAAATTTATTAAAAATATGAATTTTTGTTCGGATGATTGTTTGTATGATTTGATGATTGCATGTTGTAGAACTTGTTTTCCTGATGATTTTGATATATTATACGTCTGATTTGGAGTTCAATAACATGTTCAAATTTGAGTTTGATTTTCGAATTTTAAAATTATGGTTTATAACCCGTATGAATGTTCTTAATTGAAATTTGGGGGTTTCTTATTCTGAAATAGATTGATGTTGTGGTATAGTGTATTGTATTCTCTGTGAAATTTGCAATCTAGTCGTACAAGTTTCATGAATCAACGAGGTCTGTAGAGAAGGGAGTTGTGTTTTGAAGTTTACGTCGAACCCGCCGGAAATCGGCGAGTTTCTTGATCAAATTCCGGCCAAGTCTGGGGTTATTGATGAATTTTGATTGCAGATATAGGTTCCTGGTGTTGTCTAGTTTAATTCTGGAGGTGATGGTGGTGGGAGGATGTCGGAGGTGAGTTCTCCGGCCACCCCCGATTTTCCGGCGACTGAAATTGCAAAATTGCAGTTTAGTCCCTGTATTTTTGAAGATGGTGAAGTTTAGTCCCTGTAGTTTGCAAAGTTTTCAAAAATAGGATTCCTGTTTATAAAATGTTTAAAAATCATATTTCCTATTTATTTTTATTATAAAAATTCATTTTTAATTTCTGAAAATTCTGAGAATTATTATTTTAATTCCGAAAATTATTTTTAATTCAAAAATAAATCTAAATTAATTAGTTAATTAATTTCAGTTAATTTTTAATTAATTAATTGGTCAATTAATTCGAAAATTAAATGATTAATTGATTTAATTAATTATTAATTGATTTTAATCAATTATTTAATTAGATTTAATTATTTAAAAATGATTTAAAAATTCCGAAAAATAGTTTCGAGCTTTAAAATATTATTCTAAATTATTTCCAAAGCTCGATAATTAGTATAAAATTGTTTCGGAGCCAGTATTGGCCTACCGAACCCTGTTTATTAACCCATAATTGATCCAACGACCCGTTTTAATTCCGAAAAATGTTTTAAAAATCATTTTAAATATCAGAAAGCCTATTTATGACCTGAGACTTCTTTATAAATAATATATCATTGACTACGTGATGTATTATGTGCTATATGTGACTTGTTGATTGACTATCAGTCTATATATTCGGTGTTTACTTGATTATTGCATAACTTTCAATCCTTTAATCAGATTTGGGTAAAACGAAGGGTAGATAGAGGTATGTGTTGAATAGAACTCTATGAGTCAATTATTGATAGATGCTTATGATATGTGAGCAGAAGAGGCAAGGCGTAGGAAAGGGAAACAGGTAGTTGAGGAGTAAGATGATTGTGATTGGAAGCGAGTGCAGTGTAGTAAGCTAATACCAGGCAAGTGTTCTGAACTTTCTTGAGATATTGTAGTATTTGATAGTCTTGTTGATATTGCAAGTGCTTTGAAGCACTGAAACCGAAACTCTGATTCCAGTCATTATTCTTGAGACATGAACTTTATTCTTTCTAGACCATTGATTGTTGTATACCCAAACACGAACCTCAAGTATACGATCCTACTCCACAAATACATACAAACTAAATATTAAACACTGAACCAGATTGCTTACACAATCAAATCTTTGTATTTTATGCTTTGAAAGACCAAATCCTTGAAACCCTGAAACATTGATTCCTTTGTTATCCAATTCTTTCATTACCCAGCATCCAAGCTTTGAAATTACCTTATTGATCCTTACAAGGATTGAAACCCTTTCATTGTTAAACACTCATTGTTGTTGATGATTCTTGTTATTGATTATTATTGATTATTCTGTTATTATGTTAGAATTGGATTGTTTTTATAAAATTGTGGACCAGATTCGTGGTCAGACCATATAATGGTCAAGTTAGGCCAATGTGTGCCTTGGATCCAGTAGTTAGAGCAGTGCTGTGTGCTTTGCTCGGGGTTAGTGTGTGACTGATCAGCAGCCTAACCTTGGTTTTTAACATGAAAATATAATATCCAATTCTAAATCATAATCCATTGTTCACTTAATATCATAATCATGTTCACTTGATGATCATTATTCTCAGTTTTGTCATTGTGACTTGCTGAGCTAGTTAGCTCATTTGTGCGATATTGTTTCTGTTCTTTTCCAGTTAAGAAGGAACCAGTTGGTACTGCGGATCCCCAGTCCAGCGCGAGAGCTAGGGGTTCAGGTTGATCGAGCTAAGCTAGTAGGTTTCTTTTGGGATAATTTAAGTCTGTAAAAGTTTGTAATAATGTTTAATACTCAGTTTTGAGTTTGGAATAGTTGGGATTTGAATAGTATGTAATATAAGTAGATGTGTGGCTTGCGTGCATACTTTAACCTGTTGCGATCCGTGGTAGTTGGTAAATAGGGTCACTGCATATTATTGTTATCTTTATTATTGCTATAAGCAGGTTATAAATAAGGCGTGTGTGTGTGGACCCCAAACTTCTGACCCGGGTTTTGAGGGCTCCACATTAAGCAAAAGAATAAATATCTAGAGAATAAGGTTAAGTGCAATGCAGACATAGAGGTCATTCTTAGAACCCAAATTGCTGACTTAGAAAAGAAATTACAGGCATTTAAGAATGCAGCTCTGACTCAGAAGGAGATAATAGATAGTCAAAGATTTAAATCTAAGACTTCAATAGGACTTGACTATTCTAAGCTGAGTAGTAAGAAACATAGTGGCACATCAGAGATAAACATGTTTGTCTCAGAAAAGGTTCCATATGTTATTAAGGATGATGTATCTCCCTTATTCACTGAGTCTGTTTCAGAACCGTTGGATGAAGTAAGTTTGTTGATCAATGAGGAATTGATTGCTGAAGATAGAGAGAAGATAGAGGAATCCCCTAAAACTCCTAAGGCTCCAGCTATGAAAGCTAAATCCATAGCTGACCTAGGTACTAAGGTGGATAGAAAGGAACCTGAAACTCTTAAGAAACCAGAACCTATAGTTAATCCTAAGACTGGTAAGAGTGCTGAGGATAAGACTAAAAAGAACAGGAATGGCAAGGTAGGTGTTAATAGGAAATCTGATTTTGCATCTTCCTCATCTGCATCTAGGAAGCTTTGTAATAATTGCAATTCTACTGCACATCTTACACATGTATGCACTAAAGGTAAAGTAGAATCTATTGCAACTTCCAGTATGCTTGCCATGCCTAACATGCCTAGTTTTCATGAACCTTGTGGTATAGTTGGATGTATGCCATGTGCATTTGTTACCATGTCTGATTATTTTAAAGCTTTTCATGCAACTGCTAGCACTTGCATCGACACTAAGACAAGCATGGGTAATAAACACACAAGACAAGACTGTTACTCCTATCTCTAAGTTTGACAACTCTGTTTAGATTGACACTGAGAAGGAGCCAGCCATAGTGAAAGCTAAGCCTGTTAAAGGTTCAATTATTGATTATGTTTCTACCCCTAAACCTTTAGGACCCAAGAAAGCTTGGGTACCAAAGTCTTCTTAATCAATATGTGTTTGTAGGGTAAGGTAAGAAAAGAAAAGATCATGTGGATTCTGGACAGTGGGTGTTTTAGGCACATGACCGGAGAAAAGTCCCTGCTCACAGGTGTGGTTGAGAAAGCTGGCCCTATAGTTACCTTTGGAGATGACAACAAAGGATTTACTAAGGGATATGGCAATTTGAAAATTGGCAATGTCATTATTGAGAATATCTCTCTTGTGGAAGGATTAAAGCATAATCTCCTGAGTATAAGTCAATTCTGTGACAGGGGATACAATGTTGATTTCAGAACAGAAAGATGTTTGATCTCCCACAGGAAATATGAGAAGCTTGCTTTACAGGGATTAAGGAAAGGTAATTTGTATATAGCTGACTTGAAGTCTACCTGTGATGGAGTAAGCAGATGTTTCTATAACAAAGCTTCATCAGATATAAGTTGGTTATGGCACAAGAAGCTCTCGCACTTAAACTTCAAGACAATGAACTCTCTAATCAAGAGAGAACTAGTGAGAGGACTACCACAGATGGAATTCTATCAAGAAGGACTCTGTGAAGCATGTGAAAAAGGGAAATCAAAGAAAGCCTCACACAGAAGCAAGGAAATGACAAGTATAACTGAACCTCTTCAGTTGATTCACATGGACTTATTTGGTCCAGTGAACGTATTGTCACTATCGAGGAAAAGATATGCTTTAGTAATGGTCGATGATTTCTCCAAGTATACATGGGTGTTGTTTTTACAATCCAAGGATGAAGCACCTCAGCTAATAGTGGATCATATAAAGAAGATTGAGATGGAAGCGAAATTACTTGTTAGAAAGATTAGATCAGATAATGGGACAAAATTCAATAATGCATTTCTAAATGAATTTTGTACGGAGAAAGGTATTTCGAGACAGTATTCCGCCCCAAGAACTCCTCAACAAAACGGGGTAGTAGAAAGGAAGAATTGTACCTTGGTTGAAGCGACAAGGACTATGCGAAGTGAATCAAGACTTCCCACCTACTTCTGGGCTGAAGCTGTCAACACAACGTGTTACACTCAAAATCATACCCTGATAAACAAAGATCATGACAAGACTCCTTATGAGATTATCGCTGACAAGAAACCTACACTGAAGTACTTTCACGTATTTGGTGCCAAATGCTTTGTGCTAAAGGAAGGAAATGAACATCTAGGAAAGTTTGATGCTAAAGCAGAAGAAGGTATATTTCTTGGCTACTCTCTGGAATCTAAAGCTTACAGGGTTTATATGATTTCTGATTAGATGGTGATTGAAAGCCTTAATGTAACATTTGACGACACCAAGTTGGCAAGCCTATAGAGACATAAGGATTCTGAATCTCTGGAATTTGAGAATCTATCAGATGATCCTTTGGATATAATAGAACCTGAGATTGCTAGAACTGGGCCTGTAGTTCAGGGCAATGCTGATTCAGGATCAAGTGATGGTAATGGTGGAAATAATGATCATAATAATCATACAGAAACTCCATCAAGTACCATTACAAATAGATCAGAATCATCCATTCATGGTGACAACAACTCAGGGGGAGCAGGAAGAGAATCTACAGTTCACACTCAACATCAGGTTGAATAAGGGGAAACATCAAGATCTTATCTGCCTCGTCAAAGAGTTTGGAACAGAGACCATCCCTTTGAATTGATCATTGGTGATCCTGACACAAGAGTAAGAACTAGACATGCCACTCAGAATGAATGCCACATCTCAGGATTTCTTTCAGAAATGGAACCTAAGAAAGTGGATGAGGCACTAGAAGATCCAGATTGGGTTATTACAATGCAAGAAGAACACAATCAGTTTGGGAGGCAGAAAGTGTGGAAGCTGGTACCCCGACCAAAGAACAAGTCAGTTGTAACACCCCCAAATCCGGGGTCGGGGATCCGGGTTGTCACGAGTTCCATTTCCCTTAATAACACCCATTTTTAATAAACAATCAACAACTCTGTACTGTGACCCCACAATAAACACACACACCACAAGTTATAGTCTCAGAGATGAATATACAAAAATAACATGAGTCATTTTATTCCAAAATTTTATGCCATTACACCTTAAAAGGGTTTCTGAATAAATTTACATTTCTTTGCCATTATTATAATTGATAAAGATACATAATTCTGGTACATCAAAAGTTGAAAGCCTAGCCTATTGGTAGTTCCTACCTCAGCTACAGTTACATCAACGCCTATAGGAAACTGCGGAACGTTTCCTATCCGCTCACAAATTAGGAGCTTGGTCCTGTTCATCTTGTCTATCTGATGTTGTGTGATGAAAGAAGAAAGCAAGGGTGCGCAACAAGCCCACCGAAATAATATGTATAATAATTAACAATATATGAGCATTCTCATAGTACTCATGAAAGTCTTGGTCAAGAAGAAATGAACCAAGCTGATATCTTAATGCGATGAAGTTGCAAAATATTCAATATATATATATATATACTTTTCAAAATCTCGGAAGTCCTCTTCCATGCATAATAAACACAGAGTTCCAGTGTATAATTGTATAAAAATATCGTTGCAAGGTGATCTCATATATCTAACCTTGTCTCAACGTTTTTCTGAAACCTTTGTCATTCATAAGACAATCATTAACTAGATATAAGTTTAAAAGATGAAGTTACAAGATACTCCAATATACTTATATCTTTTCCGAAAACTACTCGAACTACCACCGTTCAATGTATAAATAGTTCATCCCATAGATTAAGCTACAAGACAAAACTTGTATAGAATCAATCTTTAAAATATCATCAAAATAAAATGAAGTTACGAGATACTTCATTTGATGCAAACATCATTTTGAAAACTTGACCCTGCCAACACTCAACAATCGCCCAACCGTAGCCATTCTATCGAAGTGCTCTGGGTAGTGTTGCAGAAATATCCAATTGGATGATGAACTCATTACGGGAGTTTGTCGCGCCAGGAAGACCACTTATGATGATCAGTCGTAGTAGTGCAACCCCACCATTTTTTACATGTAGAGGAGAACCTGTCGGATTTACTTGTCAACCGAACACTGGACTCCTAAGGAATGGACCGTCTTAGCGGAACTTCCGGGCCATTTGGGCCAATATAATAAGGCTGGGCCGGCCCTACTCGACCACTTACGCCACTCCTAGTTCAGATGAAATCCATGACTCTGAAACGTAAAGCTCGTCCCCCCTTTCCCCAAGTAGAAACTTGTTGATACGGCTCCACTAAGAAGTCGTATCTAGTTGGAAAGGAAAACTCACCAATATTTCCCAGGCGATGCCTGTTAATGGATTAACTTGTTCCAAGAATTTTACTTCCCGAGTGTTGGGTAAGTAATCAAAAACTCTTTTATCGAAATAGCAACCTTGTTGCGAATATAAAACACACCACAGAGCCAGATCCCTCAGGTTTTGAGCGAATATTTAAATCCCCTTTGAAAGGAAGATCTTAACTATTATAAAAATGAGTTTTGGGATCCGCTCTAACTTTTAAAATCATTTTGAAGACTCGCAAATAATTTTAAGAATGTTTGGAGTAATGCTGATTTAATAAAATAAATCAGTCCCAATATATTATAAAATATCTGAATATTATTATTTAAATAATATTCCCATAAAGAATAATCTTTATAAAAATAATTGAAGTAGAAGTTTTAAAACTTATACTTGCAATGATTATTAAATAACCAAAGATATACTTATACGAAAGTACTATCTTTATTTGAATAATCAAAAGTGAGTTTGATCATCGACACATTATTCCTTAATTAAATAAAGAATAATAATTAGCAATTAATCGGAGTCATAAGTCCTCGAATGAATATTCAAAATAATATTCATTAATAAAATAAACGGAGTCATAAGCCCGCGAATGAATATTAAAAATAATATTCAATAATAAAATAAACGGGGTCATAAGCCCTCGAATGAATATTCAAAATAATATTTATTAATAAAATAAAGTTATCGAATAAACCTTATTTGATTCATAGTTTTAAAAACTATTCATATATATATATATAAATATATATATTATACTCGGGAGCATCGACTCCCGGTTTTAGAAAAATGTTCTCTTTTGGGTCCCCTATACTTAGGGTATATGCAAATAACCGTTTATCTCTAGCATAGGTATTATCAACTGAATCAACAGATATATGTATCAAGAATACGAAACAGGTATGCATATATACCATATCACATGCTACAATATATCGCAAGAATTTGCTAATTAACCAATCATGCACTTATCACAAGATAATGCATATACATATATTTACATCACAACAACAGTATAACGGGTAGAAAACTTGCCTGAGTGCTCCCGGATAGACTTAAGCTTAGAGTGGGTCCGATAACCTATGAAAAACAACATAAGTCAGAATTAAACCCCGATCGCTTAAGAAACTAGACTTTAACCATTTAGAGTCCTAACGTTCACTTTCGCGCTTAAAGATTCACTTAAGTCGCTCGAGTACCCTCGGCTCCACCATTTTTAATAAATTAACCATTAAGAGTTTTAAGGCGATTCTTTCACGAGTACCTTACCAACTACCTAATACTCTTTACATAAATGTTTCATACCCCAATTAGTCATTTAAGGTCCTTAACCAAGATTTCAAAGTAAGGCGAGGGGTAATGGTTCGGTCGCGAAACGCCGTTACTTAAAACAGTCGTTTCTCCTAAACCGTACATCGGATTCAAGCGTACCACATATCAAAACGAAGCTCATAACATGAAATATTTAAACATGGCAATGGTCAAAACATCACAACACCAACTATCCTCTACATTCACAACAAACAAGCCTCTCATGAACTATAACAACAAAAATAAACCTAATACTCAAGTAAATTTAGGGTTTGGAGGGGTTATACCTTCCTTGGAGAGTGGAGAATCAAGTAATTAGCTTGGAATCACCCTTAAAAGTCCTTATCCAAGCTTAATCTAAACAAAAACTCAAAAACAAAAATTTTAGTTCTTGAAAAACAATATTCACCATCTTCTTCCTTGATTTTTAGGAAGAGATTATGAAGGAATTTGGAGCTTAGATTCATAGGATAATTATATCTAAGTACAAGGAACCTTGGATAATTACCTCACGATTTAACAATGCTTGGAGCTTGAATTTGGATTTTCTTATCCTTGAAAATGAAGGAAAGCCGAGAGCTTGATGAAGAAAATGGAGTGTTTTGTGTTTTTTTGATTTGTTTGCTTGGTTGCTAGGTTTTGTTATTGATTAATTACCTTTTTATCCATGAAAAATTGTGTGGTTATTAATCAACCACACCTCCTTCCCTTATGTCATGCTTATGTCACATTTCCTATGTCATCTTGTTACACTTATCTTCCTCTTGTTGGTGTGATGACATCATCATCCACTAACCCCTTGATTAACTCCTAATTACTTGGCTAATGACCGCTGATCTGTTATGCGGTTCGCTTAACTTTCGTTTTCGTTTATCGTATGAGGGATAATACTCGGGATCTTATTACTTGGGTTTCCTTAACCTTTCTCAATACATTATATTCCTTTTATGATCCTCTCTTATAATCCTTGAATTTAAATCCTTTTTTATCCTGTTACCTTATACTCAATTCTTTCGGTATCTGGTGAATTTTCGGGAAAAATCAAAGTGTTCAGATTTGAATTCTGACGATCTTTACATACACTTATATACCACATAGAGTACTAATAATATCCCAGAAGATCAATAAAAGAACCCTACATAGTGTGGCATGAAAAGTTTTCTTATTCAGCATAATCAGCAAAACACTATTCATAAGGGTTTCAAAAATTCCAAAAATTGGGGTTATTACAGTCTCCCCTCCTTAAAAGGATTCCGTCCCGAAATCAGATAGAAAATGAGTAGGGATACTTTCTTAACATTGCACTTTCTAACTCTTACATAATTTTCCCACATTGTGGTTCTACCATCAAACTCTAACTAGTTTGATAACTCTTCTCCTTAGCATTTGTCCATTTTTGATCTATAACCCTTCCTGGTTGCTCCATGTAGGTTATGTCTGGTTGCATGTCTATGCGCTCATATGCCCCTATTTACCTGGCATCTGAATTACACTTCCTTAACATTGATACGTGAAACACGTTATGAACTTGCTACATGTTCGGGGGTAGGGATAGCTCATATGCTAACTTCCCAATACGTCTTAATATATCCAAGGGTCCAACAATTTGTGGACTTAGCTTTCCTTTCTTTCCGAACCTCATCAATCCATTCCAAGGGATACCTATAACATTACTAGGTCCCCTATTTCATACTCTTTGTCCTTTCGAGTCAAATCACCTTACCTCTTATGTCCATCTTGGGCTACTCCCAGCCATCCTCTGATTAGATCTATTATATTCTTGGTCCTTTGGACCACTGCTGGTCCGAGCATCTTGCGCTTTATAACTTCATCCTAACATAAGGGAGATCGACATTGTCTTCCCTCAAAGATGTCATAAGACGACATCTCGATACCTGACATACGATCTATTATCGTGAGAAAACTCATCCGCGTTAAGTGATCATTCCAAATTCTTCCAAGTCTATTGCACAGACTCTTATTATAGCTTTTAGCATTAGAGCTTTTGCTTCTCAATACCCATTCATTTCCAGTTCGTAATCGTTGCTACCTTCCGTTCCTAATATTATACTGGTTATACTTTTGCTCGTTAGCGTTCTATAACCTTTTTCATAACCACGTCAACCTTAGTATCACGAACGTGTTTCCATTCCGAATACCACCATAACTTTACTACTCCTTTTTCAGCTATTTCTATTTTCCCAAAGTTTGATCAATCATATAGAAGTAAAGGAATTTGTTGAGAGATCACTATGATCATGAACACTTGTTCTATTGCATAGTTAGTACAGAAGGTGGCCAGCCTTTAGTACTTGACAAGCAATTAAACAACTTGTGGTATCCTACTAGGCTTCTATCACACAGATAGATAGTCATTCGGCAATACCTCCCCTTCTGGAAGGGTTGTTCTTCTCAGCTTATATGAGATGAAAAGAAGAGAAAAGAACGAATTGAAGAGAATTGTATATATGAAAAAAATATACTGCCACAAAATATCTGGCTTGGAACCTACCTCTGAACTATAGAGGTTTGTCATAGGAGAACAAAACATATGTGTATATATATCAATCATCAAGTATTATCGCATCACATTTTGCATGCTTAAATATTTTTTCTATTCCGTCCATCATTCTATGGACCCATGCTCTTCCTCAAGCTTATACTCAATCACCTTTGAAACTCCCTCGACATCGAAAATCGAATCTGGAATCTCATTTTATACATCGTCGTTACTTAGAATTATATGCTTGCACCGCAACCTTCCTCGTATAGTAATACGACTCTCTATTAATAAGATGGAATAAGTATTCAATAGGTAGATAATCTACTTAATTAGTTTATAAATGATAACTTATACATCACCACAACCTGATTAGTGGTACTTAATCTCAACATCCATTCCAATACAACTCTCACGGTTGTAATCGACTCATTACTCGCAGAATCATTGTTGCACTACTAGGATCCACCGTTGACCTACTGTAATCATTCATTTTCCATGAAGTCTTAATAGCTAACTATACGGAGTCTATGCATCTCGTATCGAATTCTTCTAAGGAGGTAACATGATCACCGTTCATGATTCATGAAGAACACTCCTGAACTTGACGTACATATGACATGAAGCAGATAAAATTGCAGAAGAGTTTTGATCAAAACAACGATAGCAGGTTAATACCATTCTTAATCAAATGCCTTCAACAGAAGACTTAACTCAAAGGTTTGTTTAGTCCTTTTTGAAACATGGTCCTGGCTTTTTCTCAAGATAGGACCTTCTAAGATAGGTAGCCCGCTCATGGCGATTATACGAATTAAACCTTTACCAAACTACTATTACGGTTGGGTATTGCACAGTCATCAGAAGGAATGTCAATCTTCCAAACCATAATACAACCTTTACGGCTTCAACCATTACCAATGTATTCCTCTGGCACGAGCACCTGTAATTGCTCTCTTACACTTAAAGTGTCGGCCACCTCTTTGGCCTTTCCTGATAGTAAAATTTCCTTACAATCAATGTCGTTTGAACGATCTCCAACTAAATTTTCTACCTTATTTCCAATCACTGCTTGTGTGAAGATGTTTTCCTTAAGTCCTTGTGATAAAAAAAATCACCATTTTTCCATAAGTCACTGCCTTAGTCTTTAAATGTAAACATTATCATGACTGACTCTCGATCGTACTTAGGACATTTTTAATCTTGGGCCTTTCTTGCTTTAACAATTCTGACCTTTATTGGTTCAATCTGTACTTCTTATGGTTTAACACGTGCCCACCTGGCATTATTATAATTACGCCATTTTTCCTTCATCAAAATTTCTATTCTTGAGAACTTTGAATATTACCTTTCTCCTTGTAAAACCTCTAAGGTTATCCTTAAATCCTTCATCAGGTACACCCTAGGCACAGGGCATATCAAGATACCATTTACTAATACCAGAATCATTGTCTATATACTTCTAAAAAATTTCTCCACTGATCCTTAAAGGTTGTTGTTACCTTAATCCTTTCCAATTCATACTGTCAAAACTCATGCTTTCCCTATTAAGGGTGAAATTCCAACCTTTATGCATTCCCCTAGGATTCATTTCAAGTTATCAGGGTTTTATCTTTAATTCCACCTTTACAAGATACTTACACTCTTCCATGGATAAATCAAGTCATTTATACTTGATAGATTACCTTATTCAATCATTCTCACTTCGATAGTCTATACTTAATTTCACAATAGCATCCTTATTCAAACTGAGGTTAACACATATGGCCTTCAAAAGATAACAAGGGTTACCCGCTTTTCTTTCCTAATTTGGTAATGATAACATGGATGTTATGGAAGATATTGGTCATGTTCAACGTGAACATCTTCTTAATAAATCCTCATTTTCTTCTGTTATTTATCTCAGCAGTCATCTCAATGTTGGGATGTCTCCCATACCTGGCGTCTCCCTTTCTGGGTATCATGCCACCGGTCTTACACTTCACATTCTTGAAGGTCACCTCCTTCATCCAATTTTCCTAATTTCCTACTTTCTTGTCTCCTCAGTCTATCCGCGTCTCATTATTTATCCTTCGAACTATCTCAAGGTTTCCTCGAATTCTCCCAACTTAAAGGGGGTACAATATGTACATCTCTTATGCCTTTAACCATCAACTTTAGCTCATAGTGAATCATCCTCATCCTCACGATCACATACTTTTCTATTTCTATTACTATGATTCTTTAGGGTTTCCTCATACCCAACTCCCTTATCATTCCTCAAACTCAATTGCCTTTATATTCCTTTCCACTTCAGTTTCTTTTTATTTTCCTTTCTCTTACAATCATTTCATGAACCCACTAATTATTTACTTCAAACATCACGTCATTCTGGGATTCTTGTCCTCCGAACGAATCTTTACAACTTTTACAATCTTAGATTCATAATTTATCATATTCGTCCGCCTTTGTTCTAGATTTTAAAGCTTTTACACTATCTCCCTAACCTTGGGATTTACTTTCTCGAAAATAATTGACTGAACTTTAATCAGTTTATCATAACCTCTTGCTCCGTGCCTTTCTTGGTTTTCACCAGTGGGTGGTCTCTCTCTTAGGAGGGTAAGTGGCAGAAACAATCATTTAGAATCTCAAATGATTCCTGTATTTCTTCTAGCCAGGCTCTCGCCTCTACTGGGTTCGCTTGTTCCTGGGAACTCTGAGAGCTTAGCGACTTAAAGGTCCTGAAAGAATTTCTCGCCGCATTATTTCTTCAGGATGGTGGTTGGGGATAATAGTCTAAGTTATGTTTAGGCAGGTCCATGAATTGCCCAATAGGAGTACCATCCTGATTCTCCCTATCTTGTTCAACTTCTATTTTCTCAGTATGAAATGTTCCAACCTTCTCCCATAATTGGGGTCATCCTACATGTTTTAAATCCTCATTTTTCACTTCATTATGTTCTGGGTTCCTTATATCTTAATTGCGACCTCCCTGATTATCACATTCAAGGTTTGCCCCTAATCTTATTCCTTGTGGGGGCATAATACTTGGAAAATTTTTGAGAATCTCTGGATATTTGTCTTACTTACTTTGCTTAAGTATTTCCCTCGTTCAGTCCTTGCATAATTGCAAATTATGAATTCTCAAGTTCTATAAACTTCATGACACTCTCTTAAGTGTTAATAGTGCAATTAACAATATGATCTTATCACAAACAAACTGATCTGAACTGAAATTAACGAATATATACATAACCATTTGTTCGAGGGTACAACAACTGAACACATTAAAGAGAATTACATCATTTGATCTGATCGCTTCCATCCCAAAAGTACAACCATAGATAATCATCTAGTCATTAAAACTAATCATTCATAACTTAGGCTAATCCTCCAAAAGCGGTGCTACATGAAACCCTTGTATGATCGCTCTGGCTCTGCACACTACCATGGATCAAGAAATACGGGCACGCACGACATCCCTAACCTGCTCCATCACAGAGGTGATGAGGTCTAAGATAGTTGCAAGTAGAGCTGGATCAATCTGACCCTCAAGATGGCCTCTAGCTGTAATTCGGGTGGTAGCCTCAATTCTTTCCATGCTATAAGCTAATCCTGCCGGAAGTACCCCGCCCTCAATTCTTGGTGCAGTAAGTCGGTCCAACAAATCACTTTTAACATTACGGGCCTCAGACAGGCCACCCCAAGTCATATGATAATTGGCGATAAGAGAAGCCTGAGTGGTAGCATCTAGCAGTCCATGGGGTGCAGGTGGTGCAGACCCAGGAGATCCAAATGGATAACCAAGCACGATATCAGGTGACAATGGTGCAGGAGATAAAGGTGGCATTTCCTCAGTAGGTGCTGGACTCTGTACAGGGGAGGGAACAGGAATTGGTGGGACCTCATGGATGTCTTCCGGAACCTCTGGAAGAGGGTCTGATACTGGTGTAATTGGTGGCGTGGAAGGCCCCACTCCTCCTGCCCTCATTAACCTTTGTGCCCTTGGTAACTCTTCATCCTCTAGTGCCACCCTCGCGGCCATTCTTGATCTGGTAGTCGCCCTGACTACGGTCATTAATTCCTCAGCGGTCCTCTCTTTATTCTCGTCAGGATCCTCCACGAGATCCTCCTCAGCAACAATCCCTTCTGGGATAACCTCCTCAACCGCAACATTCTCAATATGAATCTCATCCGGTCCCTCGTTAGAGTACTCTATCGGATTCACAATTTGATCTCCAACATGCAATAAAACATCCTCATGCTGATGCTCCTGAACCTCAGGGTTCGGTGCCCCGCTGCCCTATACGAGAACGAACTATGTTACTATCATAATATTTATAAGGGTTCCCGTAAGGGTTTTAACTCTTAGTACTACGTTAGGTAGCCCGACTATGAACTTGGCAAGAGTTCTTATTATCTTAGTGAACTTATTATCTTAACGTCACATCATCTCTGTTCCGGAAGACATTTCTGAGGTTTATAACGCTCGGCTCTGATACCATTTCTGTAACACCCCCAAATCCGGGGTCGGGGATCCGGGTTATCACGAGTTCCATTTTCCTTAATAACACCCAATCTTAATAAACAATCAACTACTCTGTATTGTGACCCCACAATAAACACACACACCATAAGTTATAGTCTCAGAGATGAATATCCAAAAATAACACGAGTCATTTTATTCCAAAATTTTATGCCATTACACCTTAAAAGGGTTTCTGAATAAATTTACATTTCTTTGCCATTATTACAATTGATAAAGATACATAAGTCTGGTACATCAAAAGTTGAAAGCCTAGCCTATTGGTAGTTCCTACCTCAGCTATAGCGACATCAACGCCTATAGGAAACTGCGGAACATTTCCTATCCGCTCACAAATTGGGATCTTGGTCTTGTTCATCTTGTCTATCTGATGTTGTGTGATGAAAGAAGAAAGCAAGGGTGAGCAACAAGCCCACCGAAATAATATGTATAATAATTAACAATATATGAGCATTCTTATAGTACTCATGAAAGTCTTGGTCAAGAAGAAATGAATCAAGATAATATCTTAATGCGATGAAGTCGCAAAATATTCAGTATATATACATATATACTTTTCAAAATCTTCGAAGTCCACTTCCATGCATAATACACACAGAGTTCCAGTGTATAACTGTATAAAAATATCGTTGCAAGGTGATCTCATATATCTAACCTTGTCTCAACATTTTTCTGAAACCTTTGTCATTCATAAGACAATCATTAACTAGATATAAGTTTAAAAGATGAAGTTACAAGATACTCCAATATACTTATATTTTTTCCGAATACTACTTGAACTACCACCGTTCAATGTATAAATAGTTCATCCCATAGATTAAGCTACAAGACAAAACTTGTATAGAATCAATCTTTAAAATATCATCAAAATAAAATGAAGTTATGAGATACATCATTTGATGCAAACATCATTTTGAAAACTTGACCCTGCCAACACTCAACAATCGCCCAACCGTAGCCTTTCTATCAAAGTGCTCTGGGTAGTGTTGCAGAAATATCCAATTGGATGATGAACTCATTATGGGAGTTTGCCGCGCCAGGAAGACCACTTACGATGATCAGTCGTAGTAGTGCAACCCCACCATTTTCTACATGTAGAGGAGAACCTGTCGGATTTACTTGTCAACCGAACACTGGACTCCTAAGGAATGGACCGTCTTAGCGGAACTTCCGGGCCATTTGGGCCAATATAATAAGGCTGGACCGGCGCTACTCGACCACTTACGCCACTCATAGTTCAGATGAAATCCATGACTCCAAAACGTAAAGCTCGTCCCCCCTTTCCCCAAGTAGAAACTTGTTGATACGGCTCCACCAAGAAGTCGTATCTAGTTGGAAAGGAAAACTCACCAATATTTCCCAGGCAATGCCTGTTAATGGATTAACTTGTTCCAAGAATTTTACTTCCCGAGTGTTGGGTAAGTAATCAAAAACTCTTTTATCGAAATAGCAACCTTGTTGCGAATATAAAACACACCACAGAGTCGGATCCCTCAGGTTTTGAGCGAATATTTAAATCCCCTTTGAAAGGAAGATCTTAACTATTATAAAAATGAGTTTTGGGATCCGCTCTAACTTTTAAAATCATTTTGAAGACTCGCAAACAATTTTAAGAATATTTGGAGTAATGCTGATTTAATAAAATAAATCAGTCCCAATATATTAGAAAATATCTGAATATTATTATTTAAATAATATTCCCATAAAGAATAATCTTTATAAAAATAATTGAAGTAGAAGTTTTAAAATTTATACTTGCAATGATTATTAAATAACCAAAGATATACTTATACGAAAGTACTATCTTTATTTGAATAATCAAAAGTGAGTTTGATCATCGACATATTATTCCTTAATAAAATAAAGAATAATAATTAGCAATTAATCAGAGTCATAAGTCCTCGAATGAATATTCAAAATAATATTCATTAATAAAATAAATGGAGTCATAAGCTCTCGAATGAATATTCAAAATAATATTCAATAATAAAATAAATGGGGTCATAAGCCCTCGAATGAATATTCAAAATAATATTCATTAATAAAATAAAGTTATCGAATAAACCTTATTTGATTCATAGTTTTAAAAACTATTCATATATATATATAAATATATATATATATATATATATATATATTATACTCGGGAGCATCGACTCCCGGTTTTAGAAAAATGTTCTCCTTTGGGTCCCCTATACTAAGGGTATATGCAAATTACCGTTTATCTCTAGCATAGGTATTATCAACTGAATCAACATATATATGTATCAAGAATACGAAACAGACATGCATATATACCATATCACATGCTACAATATATCGCAAGAATTTGCTATTTAACCAATCATGCACTTATCACAAGATAATGCATATACATATATTTACATCACAACAACAGTATAACGGGTAGAAAACTTGCCTGAGTGCTCCCGGATAGACTTAAGCTTAGAGTGGGTCCGATAACCTATGAACAACAACATAAGTCGGAATTAAACCCCGATCGCTTAAGAAATTAGACTTTAACCATTTAGAGTCCTAACGTTCACTTTCGCGCTTAACGATTCACTTAAGTCGCTCGAGTACCCTCGGCTCCACCATTTTTAATAAATTAACCATTAAGAGTTTTAAGGCGATTCTTTCGCGAGTGCCTTACCAACTGCCTAATACTCTTTACATAAATGTTTCATACCCCAATTAGTCATTTATGGTCCTTAACCAAGGTTTCAAAGTAAGGCGAGGGGTAATGGTTCGGTCGTGAAACGCCGTTACTTAAAACGGTCGTTTCTCCTAAACCGTACATCGGATTCAAGCGTACCACATATCAAAACGAAGCTCGTAAAATGAACTATCTAAAAATGGAAATGGTCAAAACCTAACAGTGAGTTCAAGGGTTCTGATGTTAAGAACAAAAACAGTCTACGGTAAATCGGGCATTACGACGGCTATGTTTACGCGATTACACAAATTTATACCACTCAAAATCAACCCACAATCAACCCACAATCAACATCACAACCAAACTCCATCCATACTTCACCATAACAGCCCCAACAACTCAAAATTATCAATTTATACTATTCTCAAAAATGAATTTAAACTATACTTAAGTTCATTAATCAATACTCCAAGAATTACAACTCCAAAACATCACAACACCAACTATCCTCTACATTCACAACAAACAAGCCTCTCATGAACTATAACAACAAAACTAAACCTAATACTCAAGTAAATTTAGGGTTTGGAGGGGTTATACCTTCCTTGGAGAGTGGAGAATCAAGTAATTATCTTGGAATCACCCTTAAAAGTCCTTATCCAAGCTTAATCTAAACAAAAACTCAAGAACAAAAATTTTAGTTCTTGAAAAACACAATTCACCATCTTATTCCATGATTATTAGGAAGAGGTTGTGAAGGAATTTGGAGCTTAGATTCATAGGATAACTATATCTAAGTACAAGGAACCTTGGATAATTACCTCACGATTTAACAATGCTTGGAGCTTGAATTTGGATTTTCTTATCCTTGAAAATGAAGGAAAGCCGAGAGCTTGATGAAGAAAATTGAGTGTTTTGTGTTTTTTTGATTTGTTTGCTTGGTTTCTAGCTTTTATTTTTGATCAATTACCTTTTTACCCATGAAATATTGTGTGGTTATTAATCAACCACACCTCCTTCCCTTATGTCATGCTTATATCACCTTTCCTATGTCATCTTGTTACACTTGTCTTCCTCTTGTTGGTGTGATGACATCATCATCCACTAACCCCTTGATTAACTCCTAATTACTTGGCTAATGACCGCTGATCTGTTATGCGGTTCGCTTAACTTTCGTTTTCGTTTATCGTTTGAGGGATCATACCCGGGATCTTATTACTTGGGTTTCCTTAACCTTTCTCAATACATTATATTCCTTTTATGATCCTCTCTTAAATCCTTGAATTTAAATCCTTTTTTATCCTGTTACCTTATACTCAATTCTTTCGGCATCTGGTGGATTTTCGGGAAAAATCAAAGTGTTCAGATTTGAATTCTGACGATCTTTACATAAACTTATATACCACATAGAGTACTAATAATATCCCAGAAGATCAATAAAAGAACCCCTATATAGTGTGGCATGAAAAGTTTTCTTATTCAGCATAATCTGCAAAACACTATTCATAAGGGTTTCAAAAATTCCAAAAATTAGGGTTATTACATCAGTAATAGGCACTAAATGGGTATTCAGGAACAAGCTAGATGAAGATGGCATTGTAATGAGGAATAAATCCAGACTGATAGCTAAAGGTTATTTTCAAGAAGAGGGTATTGATTATGATGAAACCTATGCACCAGTAGCTAGACTTGAGGCAATCAGGATGTTTCTGGCATTCGCAGCACATTCAGAATTCAAAGTTTATCAAATGGACGTGAAGAGTGCATTCCTGAATGGAGAGCTAGAAGAAGAGGTGTATGTGGAACAACCACCTGGTTTTGAAGATCCGAATCTAGCTGATGTTGTATACTTTCTATTCAAAGCTCTCTACGGTCTTAAGCAAGCTCCGAGGACATGGTATGACACTCTATCTGAGTTTTTACTTGAAAATGGTTTCACTAGAGGTGTCATAGATAAAACTCTGTTTCACAAAGTGCATAAATCTGATATGATATCAGTTCAAGTATATGTTGATGATATGATATTTGGTTCTACTAATGATAATCTTTGTAAGAGATTCTCTAATCTAATACAGAGTAAGTACGAGATGAGTATGATGGGAGAGTTGAACTACTTTCTTGGATTACAAGTGAGTCAAAGGAAAGATGGGATATTCATTTGTCAATCTAAGTACATCAGAGAACTTCTTAAGAAGTATAATCTGGAAGATTCAGCTCCAGCAAAGACTCCCATGCCAACAGCCTCCAAGCTTGATCAGGATAAAACTGGTAAGAAAGTTGACATCACAAGCTATAGAGGTATGATAGGCTCATTACTCTATCTCACATCAAGTAGACCAGACATAATGTTTGCAACATGCTTATGTGCTAGATTTCAAGCTGAACAAAAAGAATCTCATTTAATAGCTGTTAAAAGAATATTTAGGTACCTTAAGGGAACTCCAAATCTTGGAATATGGTATCCTAAAGGTACAGGTTTTGACCTATTTGGCTATACAGATTCAGATTTTGCAGGTTATAATATTGACCGGAAAAGTAAATCAGGAAGCTGTCAGTTTCTTGGAAGAAGATTGGTATCCTGGCATAGCAAGAAGCAGCACTCAGTATCCACATCAACTGCTGAAGCTGAATATATAGCTGCTGGAAGCTGTTGTGCTCAAATCTTGTGGATGAGGAACCAACTCCAAGATTATGGTCTATTGGTATCAAAGATTCCAATATTCTGTGACAATACAAGTGCAATAGCAATCTCAAACAATCCAGTTCAGCACTCAAAGACAAAGCACATTGATATCAGGTATCACTTTATCAGAGAGCATGTCCCAAATGGCACTATGGAGTTACACTTTGTACCCACAGAGGATCAAATTGCAGACATCTTCACCAAACCACTTGATGAAAACACTTTCTCTAAGTTGGTTAGTGAACTTGGGATGTTAAATATCTCTAATTAATTTTAGAAGTCAATAACTGCAATTTGGTCTGGTTAAATTCACTTGTTGTTTAAATTCTATATATTAAGGACATCTGAATTTACATGCCATTAATTATTTCTCGTAATTCAATCATTTTTGTGCTTACATACAAACTATATATATGGCTGAGCACATTCATATTGATAAATCTATTTAATTTGATCTCAGTGGACTTTAGATAATTAATATTTAAAGGGGTTCATTGACATTAAAATTAAATATATTTCAGCATAATCATTTTTCACAAAAATATAGTGTTATCAATTTAATGATAATATTTATAGAAGTAGTGAAAACTAATTGTGATTTATTGTTTTTAACATTCTTTTTAGTAACTCAATATTTAAAAGATGTTTCAAATAAATCAGTAGCAAAGGATTGTGACTTAGAAATTTTTCTAAGTCCTGTACTATGTGTCGCCACAGAATGTGTCACCACAGAGACCTGACTTAGAATTTTTCTAAGCACTGTACTCTGTGTCGCCACAGAGACCTGACTTAGAATTTTTCTAAGTACTGTACTCTGTGTCGCCACAGAATGTGTCACCACAGAGACCTGACTTAGATTTTTTCTAAGTACTGTACTCTGTGTCGCCACAGACTGTGTCGCCACAAAGATCTGACTTAGAATTTCTCTAAGTCTTGTACTCTTTGTCGCCACAGAGAGTGGTCGCCACAGAGAGGGATCGCCACACAGCTCCTTTGTTTATTTTAGATTGTTTTGCTGTTAATATACATACACAATCGGGTTGGTTATCTTCCACATACACACAGCATTACCATCGCATGAGAGAATTTTTTTTTTGTTGATCAAAACCCTACAAAGTGCTGTTGAAATTTATAATTTTTACAGTTTTGTAAAGCCCAGTTAATCAAGAGTAGTTTGATATCAAAATCACTCAATTTCATCGGTTAATTTTGCAGATCGAGATACTTGTTTTCTTTAACTGTTTAAGGCCTTGTTTGGTTACTCCTTTAAGGGTTTTAGTCTCAATTAAATTTCTTTCTTAAGACATTGTTTGGTTAATCCTTTAGAACTGCAGTGTGTTTAATTAGAGTCTATTTATTTCTCTTAATAATTCGACGTGCTCAATTTAATTTATTTTAAATCTAAACTTTATTCTAATTTTATTTAAATGGCGAATAATATTCAGATTCCAAAGACAAATTTTGTTTCTATTATTGAACATGATCCCGTGAAAATGGTACATTTTGAAACTTGGATCCGTTTTTTAAACGAACACTCAATTGTGCGCTTCGCATTAACGACTAACGTGAAATTGAATGTTGAGCTTCTCAGGCATGTACACACAACAGCTATAAACTCTTCAGAAGATGAAAAATTAGCTTTTTCTTTTGACATTGATGATGATACCATCAGAGTTACAGAGGATGATTTCAATGAACATCTTCAGTTACCTCGAGATAACTTTGATGACACTCCAGAAGATTGGGAACTACTCAGCTTCTTTAGAGCAATAAGGAGCACAATGACAGCGAATGATGATTTACCAATGCACTTCAACAAAAGTCATCTTCCGAAGGAATGTAATCTATTCTTCAATATACTGTCTCATTGCTTGTCTCCCAAGACAGCTGGATTTCATGGACTCACTATTTTTATTCAAGTTGTTGGGGTTGCTATTGCGAATAATCTTCGCATCAATTTTAGGAGGTTATTCATGGAGCACATTTTGGAGAACCAATCAAATCATTAGAACTTTATCCTATATGCAAGGTTTCTTCAAATAGTGCTAAATGGAAAACTGTCAGAAGCCCAAAAGGCATCCACTCACAGTGACTTAATGCAAGATCCTCCTGTCATATCTCAACTGGTAGTCACAAAGCTACACAAGAAAGGTAACTATCCAAACTCAGAGGTTGCTTTCCTAACAGACCACATGATAGATGCCTTTGCCACTATCAACGCTCAATATGAAGAAGAAGAAAGAAGAAGAAGAAGCTGAAGATGCATCTATAGCTGTAGATGAACCCCTAGCTGAAAATGACCCAGAGGAAAACATTGTTAATGAGCCTGTTGGAGATGAGGATGTAGAAGCATATCAACCTATTTCTGAACATGGTGACCAAGCAGAGGCTTAAGTTGAGCAAGAACAAGAAGCTGAATCTGAAGAATCCTCTCAACCTCAACCTGAAGCTGCTAGTCCCCCACATCAAGCTGCTGAATCTACTCATTCTAATACCTCTGTCTTAGAACAGTATTCTCAGGTATGGGTACTTCTTCTATAAGTCGTACTTTTGAAGCATGTTCTGATTTTATTAGCATAGATCAATTACACCTTGATCTTCAGCACAAACAAATACTTGTTGAACAAGTAGATAGGTTAGGGAGTGAATTCGGTATCCCACAAATTCATAGCCACCCTCTAGAGCCAAACCAAACACCATCATCTCTCATAGCTCAAGCCCTGGAGTATAAGGACCCTATGCAAATAGAGGGAGAAACTGCACTAGATGCAGCAAATAAGGAAGGTACTGTGAGTGAACCCGCAGCTCTGTCTCCTATGAAGCAAAGTAGTGAACATCATGAGAAATCTGCAAACCTCCAGGTATCTTCCCAAAAGGATTTTCTGTCTAAAAAGGCACATACACGGTTACTAGATCTATCTTCTCAACAAGGTAGATCTATTAAAATTCGCCCGTCAGCCACGACATCCTGTAACGAGTGAAACACCTTATCTAATATCCAAGCTCTTGAAGCTTTAAATGAGTCAATTAGAAGAGTACTATTTGGTGAGGACGTATTGACGGTAACAGGGAATTCGACCATTTTACGGTTAGAATATCCTGTTCAAAGTCCTTCAATGGATTAACCGCCTTCACAGGTGTTAGGAGAGAGTGTCGTAATCGCTGCCAAATCTAGCACAACACTTACCTCCCGAAGACTAATAAACCTGGATGCATCTATGGATAGTGGATCCGACGTAGGTGCGGATCGGCAACTCATTGGCGATGAACCAGATTTACTTCGTGAGCCTAAGGGGAATGTATCTTCACAGATACAAAGGGAAGCTGAGGATCAGATGCCAGATATGAAGGCCCCAGTGCTCCCTCTGGAGACTCAAACTCTGGACGAATCATCTCCTGATGATAGGCAACTTGTCTCGGACAAGGATAGGGAATTGCGAACTCCTATTACACCACTGCTGACCTCCTTAAGGATGGCTCCAGTGTCTTCTGCAAATACACCTGGAACTCGGAGCTTTGAGAGGAGTGAACTTGTGAGAATGAGTGACACTCATAACCCAAAATCGAGTGATAGAGTGTTGAGTGATACACTGCGAGAAGCCTGTGAGACACCTACCATCTAAACTACACCAATAGATCTATCCAATTACGTCACTAAAGATTATCTCAAAGAGCAGCTAGCATTCAAAGACAGCTATCTTAAGGAACAGCTGGCTCTTAAAGATTAACACCTTCAGACATAACTATCTCTCCGAGATCATCAAATCGCTAGTCTTTCCAATCAACTTGAACATGAACAAGCAGCATTCGCCAGTTTACGGGAATTCGTTGAGCGATCTCTATCTCATACAGGGAAAGGAAAAGCACCAGCCAATACTGAGCCAAAGATCTCAGTTAGCAAGCAGGCGCCTATCCTGGTCTCATCTGAAGCAGCTCTTACCAGTACTGGGCCAAAGACCTCAGTCAGTAAGTAACCGCCTGCTTCTCTTGAGATCCCTGTCTCGGCCTTACATGCTCAATCAACACCAGCTCTGAAGGATAACCCAACTGAGGGGGAGAAAAGGGTAGTAGAACAAGAAAAAGTGGACACTGCTGTTAATCTACTTCAAGATGCCTTTCAGACCACTGGTACGTATGATGTATTTGAAGAAGAGATGAAGGAAGAGTTAGAGGAGAGAATTGATGAAAGGGTGCTCGTAAAGGAAAGATTCTTTAAAGAAAGCGCAACATCTCAGGGGGAGCAATCAGGGCATCTGAGCAGAATCATTACAACTCAGAGAAATCTGCTGTCTCAGATATATGCTCTGACACCCTTATTTTTTGAAGAAGAATTAGAAGAAGGTGAGATAGATGAAAGTGATGTTCCGATAGGGTGTGAGCCAAGATTTGAAAAAGTGGCTACAGTAGAAAGAATTGTTAGGTCCCAATTTGTTTGTAGAAGGGGGGTTGAATGCAAACAATACCGTTTAATCGAATAAAATGCGGAATAAAATTGTGAAACAAAATTCAAGTTAAATAAAACTTTTATTAAACTTGAAAGGTGTTACAACTACGGTATCGGTTACAAGGGATTAATCTCAAATCAATTATTACAAATCTAGAATAAATTCGACATGAACTTTTTCTGTTTTTGTAATTAAAAGATCAAATGCTAAATGCGATTTGAGATTAAGTTCTAGGGATTTTAATCCTCTAGATTGATAGACAAGAACAAGATAAATATTTCTAGTTGATTGGATTTAACTTTACAATCTAGAAATTTAATCTTGAAGAAAAGCAGATGAAAAATAAAATGTTGTGCTTTTGTTTTCTGCTTCTTTTTCTCTTGTGTGTTCTGTTTTCTGTTAGATTGGATTCTGTAAGAGTGTTGATCAATAAAAGTCTTCTGCTTCTTTTTATCAAACACCGAACTGAAAAATGTACTGGCATGACAATCTCTTTGGCCAGCAAGACTTTCGGTATGACAATATTTACAACTAGCAAGACAATCAAAATGAACTAGCAAGACTTTCGGTATGACTATTGATTGTCATACCGATTGTCATATTAGTTCAAATAAATTGTCTTGCTGAATTAATAACAGATTTTAATCTAAACAGAAATTCTAATAAGACAATTAAATGTATTGGCATGACTTTCGGTATGACTATCAATTGTCATACCGATTGTCATACTAGTTCAAATGAATTGTCTTGTTTTGAATTTAAGCAGATTTTAAACCAATTAAAATCTTGTAAATCCTCAATATTAATTCTAAATTAATTAATCAATTTAATTCAATTAATCAATAAATTAATCTTTGCAGATATAATTTATTTTCTTAATTAAATTATATGACTTAATTAGTTAATAGAGAATTAATACTAACCCTGAGCAGCATCCATTCTTCTGAAAATCACTGAGACTTATGAATCAATTCCGCCACTTCAATGCTGACACTCGATGTACTGTCTGGTTCATGAGTGACTAACTTCCGTGACGTTTCTTCATGTCTTGACTTTGATACTCCGATTTTCTTCAGATTAAATCTTTGTAATAAATGATACCCTGACGAGATCTTTGTCACTTGATTAAATCCACGATCTTGATTTATATCACTGAGGCATGATCAAATTCTTGAACTTCTTCCAGTGAATCTTCAAGTCTGCAGATGAACAATGTTTCTTTATCCTTTGACAGATGTTACTTTGTGAGATCTCTCTGATGATAGATCCACTATTTACTTATTACATTCTTATTTGAGTTGAGTTAAATCCTTGAATAAACGAATAGGCTATGACATATGCCTTTCAAGAATGATCAGCACAGAGGATGAAGAATTTGAAGATGAAGATGCTTTCTCGGATGACTGTCTATCCTATGGAATCACAGAGAAAATAAATCGCTCTTATTTGGAAATTCAAGAAGAAATAGAAAGATCCAGAGCAAGAATTCAAAGAGCTATTCAAAGGAAAAGAAACAGAGAGGAGAGAGAAGCATATCTTCAAGCTAACAGGAAAGGAAGTAAATGGGAAGAAACAAAGAAAAAAATGGACAAACCAGAAACATATCACTATTCAGACCCTGGAAACTCTAATTTGTTGAAAACTGTGGAGCACTACAGAGAGACATATATAAACATCCATGAGTTCTATGATCAGTTCAGCAATGTAATTAATGGAACTACTGTGAACATTATGAAGAATGGATGGAAGATCACTATCAATCACAGAGATGGTCTACAGATGAAAGTGTCTACAAGTGCACTGAAGTAGTTGAATATTGTTGAACTGTTTGTCTTAGCCTCAAAGATCCCATGATTGAAATCAAATGAAAATGAATACATCAGAGATAGACTATGGAGAATGATGATGGATGTATCTCCTCAAGCATTTATGTATCCATTTGTGATCAAACTTGTTACGGGTGGTAGATTGCAGAATATCACAATGTCTGACCAACACATAAGAACCATTCGGTATCTATAGCTTACCTTTCTGGAAATTCAACTAAGGAGCAAAAGAGCTAAACTGACAGCTCCAGGTGTTAAGAGATCTGAATCAGATGTCAAAGCCGCTGAAGTTCTGTACGCTTATAGGCTCAATGACAAGATGATCAGAGACACAGAGAAGGATATGAGAGCAATCAGAAGAGAACATCATGAGATGGTGTTCATTAATGGAGAAGCAGAAATTAGTCTTCTCAAAGACACTAAACCCATAATCAGCATTGACAGTGAAAGAGAGTTAGTCTTTAAAATTAACATATGCAGAATCAGAATCAAAGACTTCAGGACAAGTGAATCAAGCTCAATTCAGCAAGCCTTGACGGATGTCAAACTGTCTACCTGTAAAGATGACAAGGTTGCTTTGATCCTTATCATAAAGATTCTTGATGAAGTAACGGAAGAAGAATCGATCAATGACACCAGCAGAGTAAGAGGACATCCAAAAAGGATAACAGTCTTCGTAATGTCCAGAAAATCATCTCTACTGTTTGATCTGGTTCCTAAATGCTCTAAAGTCAAGTATCTTGAGATAATGCTTCATGAGCTAAACAATCCACCTCCAGTCAATGCACTTGAAATAGAAGCTCGTGATAGTGTACAAGCCAGATTGAATGAGATGAAAGAGTCCCCTCCAAAACCTTCAGGTCCTCAGAAGAAAGTCTCTAAGAGCAAATCCGTTCAGCCTCAAGAAGAAGAAGGAAGCAGGAAGAAGAAGAAGTCAAAGAGAAAGAAGACATAGAGTATATGTTCAGGCTAGAGGAACACTTCTTTGTAATTTATATTGTAAGAAATCTGGAAATGAATATGTAATCCAGAATGTATTTAATATCTTTATCTGTTTTTATAGTTCATACTTTTTCTTATTATCAGTTGAGTTATCCTTAAGGATTTGCTTGTCGAACTCTAACAATCAAATAGGGGGAGATTGTAAAGTATAATGTAATGTAACATGTAATCGAGGATTTATAACTCAATATGAAAACAGAAACAGATAAACTTTATTAAACTGTGAAGCACAGGAACCCTTCAAATGAAGACAGGACAAACACAAAGAATCAAATGATGTGATTGATTCATTAAGCTCTCCTACAGATCATGGGAAGAAGTTCATTACTATGTTCAAGAAGCCATGAAGAATAAGACATCAAGAGGCTTTAAGTATCAGCTGCATGTATTGACTTCAAGTGTTACAAATCAAGGGTTCAGTGAAAGAAGCAGTGGATAAACAACAATATGTATCAACTCAGAATCATAAGACAAATTGAGTTAGGATCCTCTCAAGGCTAGTTGTTTGTGAACCAGACCAGTGCACCGAACATCAGGAGAGTAATTGTCGCCACAGGAGAGTAATTGTCGCCACAGAAGCATGTCACCATAGAGATTGTCACCACAGAGAATAAGACAAATCTTTCGCCACAGAGGATACTCAAAGAAGCCTCGTCGCCATAGAGATGTCGCCACAGAGGATACACAGAGAAGGCTTGTCGCCACAGAGATGTTGTTCACTAAGTTAAATGCAACAAAGTTAAATGATTTGTGTGGACATAAATTGGCCAGCTGTTCATTTAATTTTGAAAGACTACAAAACTGAACTGAATGTAATTCAATTCAGTTAGTTATCTTTTTCAGCAAACACAAACAGTTTACGAGAGCTCCATTAAAGCTTGAATTTATTATCCTTGTAAACAGAATGTTATGTTGCTGAATTTATTGTAGCTAATCAATACTTTGATTAGATTGTAGCAACCTCAAGGTTTATATTAATAAAACAATATATTCCTCGAATTGTTTTGTATTGTTTTCGATTCCGTACTTTTAACGAAGAACTTAAAACGAATCGAAAAAGATTGTAGGTATCGTATTCAACCCCCCTTTCTACGATACTTTGGGACTAACAAAGATAACAATAAACACCAAAGTCAGTGATGAATGATACCTTTGGGATGTCATCCTTATGCATCTTGATCTGATTATATCCACTAAATCCATCCATGAAGCTCAACATCTCATGTCCAGCAGTGGCATCTATCAAATTATCTATCCTTGGCAGCAGGAGACAATCCTTAGGGCATGCGTCATTCAGATCAGTGAAGTCCACAGACATTCTCCATTTTCCACTGGACTTCTTCACCATTATAGGGTTTGCTAATTATTCTGGAAATTGTATCTCCTTGATGAAACCAGCCTCTAAGAGCTTCTCTACTTCCTGTTTTATAGCTTCTTGCCACTCTGGAGAAAAACTTCTTTTCTTTTGCTTCACTGTCTTCCGAGTTGGATCCACATTCAGCTTGTGAGTAATCAGTTCCGGGTCTATGCCTGGCATATCAGCTGCTGACCATGCAAACACATCACTATTTTCTTGCAAAAATTTCACCAACTTCCCTCTAAGGGGCTCCTCTAGTGTGGCTCTAACGAAAGTCACCTTCTCAGGATCCTCGGGAGCTAAAGGAATTGAAACTAAGTCTTCTGATGGCTTCCCTCTTTTCTCATCATTCTCTCGAATATCCAGATCTTCAATAGGCAGAACCTTCCCCTCGACTCCATTTGCCCTCAAAGAGGCTACATAACAACTTCTAGCCATTTTTTGATATCCTCTCTCTTCTCCAATCCCATTCCGGGTGGGAAACTTCATAACTGAATGGTAGGAAGAAGGGACCGCCTTGAAGGCATGTATCCCTGTTCTCCCCATGATAGCATTGTAAGTTGAACTAGCCTTCACCACCACAAAGTCCAACATCTGTGTTGCTTGCCTTGGTTCCTAAACTATGGTTGTTGGCAACATGATTATCCCTTCCACGGGGAATTCTACTCCCGCAAATCCATATATCGGCATATCGGTCGGGGTTAATTGAGAATCATTATAACCCATCCTTAAAAAGTGTCATAGAACAAGATATCCACTGAAGCACCATTATCTACGAGGACCCTCTTCACCGGGTTGTTCCCTATTATCGGTGTTATGACCAGTGGGTCATCATGAGGAAATTTCACACCCTCTAGGTCAGAATCATCAAAAGCCATTGTTAATCCTGTCCTGGTCCTCTTCGGGGCTTCTCTAACAATATGCATAACCTCTCGAGTATATGCTTTCCTGGAGTTCCTGGATAATCTAGCAGCAGTTGGTCCTCCAAAAATTGTGTTTATAACAGGCCCTCGGGTTCTTGGTCCTCCAAAGATTGTATTTATGACAGGTCCCCCAAGCTGGGGGGGTTCCGTCCCTAATCATCTTGGTCCCTCCTACGATCTTCAAAGTTCTTTCTCCCATTGTGATTTCTATTTCTTCCTTCCCTAGTGTACTTGTTCAATCTTCCTTTCCGAATGAGGAACTCTATTTCATCTTTCAGTTGCCTACACTCGTCGGTGTCATGACCAACATCTTTATGAAATCTACAATATTTGCTCTTCTCTAGCTTGGCAGGATCTGCCTTTAAGGGTTTAGGCCAACGAATATCTTGGTCTTTCTCGATTATCATCAAGATCTGGCTTCTTGAAGCATTCAGTTTAGCGTATTGAATGAACTTTTGCCCAGGTCCTTCCTTCTTAGGGGTTGAATCAGGGTTTTGCTCAGTTCTAGGATACTTATCCTTAGCGATATACTCCAGATCAGTTTTCCGCTTCTTGCCTCCAGTGAGCTCGTTACTCACTACGGTCTTCCACATTGATGTACTTCCCGGCTCTATCTTGGAGCTGTAACATGCTCTCAGGGGGGCGCTTGGCCAAGGATATCTTGAAGAACTCATCCCTAGTTCCTTATTGCATTGCTATCATGGCTACCTTATCATAAAGGTCCGAGACCTTTAAAGCTTCCTTCGTGAAACGATTCAGGTAGTCTCTCAAGGATTCTTTCACTCCCTGAACAATACTCATGAGGGATGCTGAACTTTTCTCATGCACTCTCCCACTGATGAACTGCTTAATAAAAGCCTGACTTAATTCTCTGAAGGACCCAATACAGTTCGGGGGCAAATGACTATACCATCTTTGAGCCATACCCGACATGGTTTGAGGAAAGACCCGACACTTAATAGCGTCATTCACGGGTTGCAACAACAGTGCATTGGAGAACATCCTGACATGATTAGCGGGATCTCCCGTGCCATCATAAGCTTTGATAATGGGCATCTTGAACTTCCATGAGATATGGGCATTCATTATCTCTTCAGTGAATGGTGGAGTAGGATTATCAGGATCTCCAAGGGGAAGAAGATTGCTTGGATCAGCCCTTTGGACTACAACCCTTCTTTGTGACGGACCATCCAGGTCTATGATTGGAGGAGGATTTATCCCCCTAGGTGGTAATGGGGGCCTGGGAACCTGGTGCGCCTCTAAGTCGTGCTTCAGCATTTGAATCTCAGCCTCATGGGCCTTGATTCTCTCCTGCACTTCCTGGGGATCACCCCTCGGGTACTCCTAGGACGTTGGTTACCATCAGCCATCGGCTCTTTGCCAGCACGCCTCCTTCTTGGGTCTACTTCATCATCCGAAGATTCGGAGTCTCTCTCAGTATAAGAACTAGAAAATTCCTGATCCTCTGGGATATGAGCCTAATCTTGTATGTAGGGGGTGTTTGCCCCCGTGCTTCACTCCGTCCAGCATGTCCACTTCCTCCAACCTCGGGGTAAAGGGGCATCTTATATGGGGGGTTCGTGGTCACAACAGTTGAATACTCATACCCAATGGGTCGAGAATTTACAGGTGTATGTAGTTGTTAAAGTTGGGGATTCGTACCTTGAGGAGCCGGAGTAATCATCCCTTGAGGTTGAGGTTCAATCGCCCCTACCTGGGCTCCTCCTTGGGTGACGACATAGGTTGAATGCGGAGGCACCTCCACGGTTGACGAAATCATTTGGGTTCTTCTCGCGGGTGTTCCTCCTTCAAGAACGTTGCTTGTTCTCCATGTTCTCGCCATGGTTGTTGTTGTGCTTTCCCACAGACGGCGCCAAAGGTTATGGATCAAAAACTAAGGCATAATAATTGATGTATCTATTACTAAGGAACGTGAGCTTCGAGGCTCGATTTGACTACCCTTGTGTTTCGTGACTCAACCTGCCTTAACAAGATGCCTACGTACCTTGCTGATTGCGAAGGATCAACTCAAAAACATAGTTCTGATTTCGTGGGGTGAGGCCCCTTATATAGATGTTTGGGAGTCCTTGAATTAGACTTGGGTTAGGAGACTTGATGGGCAAGTCTCAGAGTCAGAATGGACTTTGGAGTCCTAGAAAGTTGGAAGTTGCTTCCTTATTCGATTTGATCCCTTGAGGGCTGATCTACAAGGATTCACGTCCCTATTAGGACTCATATTGATAGCTTTTTTCTCCCTTATATAATTAATTACGAAATTATTTAATATTTAGGTTTGTGGACCTTCTTTGTTCCATCAGGCCTGATCTGGTCCATCAGGCCTGATCAATGTATTAACCTTTTTTGTCTGATTGTCATACATCTTCTTATTGGGCTTTGTGGCCCAAATCATATATAATTAATGCAATATTAATTATGTAATCAAGATTTATTTATTCCCTATCAATTTATTTGAAGAACACTTTGAAGTTGTAAACAATTCTATAGGCAAAGTGGTTCTGAAAGGTTACAGGCATGGTAACATTTATGAAGCCAGACTTTCAAGAAGTTTTGATGGTTCTGCAATCTGTTTGTTGAGTAGAGCATCAATTGAAGAAAGATGGAATTGGCACAAAAGACTCTCTCATTTAAACTTCAACAACATAAATGAGCTAGTAAAGAAAGATCTTGTGAGTGGACTGCCAAACTCAGTATTTGCTCCTGATGGTCTTTGTGATTCATGTCAAAAGGCAAAACAAAGAAAATCTCCATTCAAGAGAAAAACCGAATCTTCAATTCTTGAGCCTTATCACCTATTACATGTTGATCTATTTGGTCTAGTCAATGTCATGTCTATTGTAAAGAAGAAATATGCTATGGTTATAGTGGATAAGTTCACAAGGTACACTTGGGTGTATTTCTTGCACAAGAAGAATGAAACTGCATCTACTTTAACTGATCATGTTAGACATCTGGATAAATTGGTCAAAGATTCTGTTAAAATAATAAGAAGTGATAATGGCACTGAGTTCAAGAATTCAATCATGAAAGATTTCTGCAAAGAGCATGGAATCAAACATAAATTTTCTACACCTGGAACTCCACAGCAAAATGGAGTTGTAGAAAGAAAGAATAGGACTCTCATTGAAGCTGCATGAACTATGCTTGATGAAGCAAAGCTACCGACCTAATTTTGGGCAGAAGCTGTGTAGACTGCTTGTTTCACTCAGAATTCAACTCTGATCAACAAGCATGGAAAAACACCATATGAGATGGTGAAGAAAAAGAAGCCAAATCTGAAATACTTTCATGTATTTGGATGTAAGTGTTTTGTTCTTAAGACTCATCCTGAAGAGCTGTCAAAATTTGATCTAAAAGCTGATGAAGGAATTTTTAATGGATATCCACTTTCCACAAAAGCCTTCAAAGTCTACAATTTGAGAACAAGGGTTGTCATGGAATCTATCAATGTATCTTTTGATGATAAGAAGATTACCTGACTTGAAGATTTCAATGATCATGATCAGCTGAGATTTGAAAATGAAGATTTAAGTTCTGATTCTGCAAATTCTAATGGCTTAAATCCTGATCCTTTAAGTTCTGACGGGTTAAATTCTAATGTCATTGAAACTATGGTAATTACTCCAAGGGAAAATGCACCTATCCAGGGGGAGCAATCTGAAAATATTACCACAACTCAAGACTCTCAAGAAGCATCAGAACCTGTCACGGCTCTTCAAGTTCTGATTCATCAAGTTCTGATGAGCCAAGTTCTGATAATCCTGGAAACTCTGATACTTCAAATCCTGATGGATCCAACTCAAATTCTGAAGTTTCAGAGAGCATAACTACAGGGGGAGCATCAGAAAATGCTGATGGAGACATCATGTATCATGGGGGAGGATCCAGTTTTAGAGAAAAACTACCATCTGCAAGGAAGTGGACTAAATCACATACACCTGACTTGATAATTGGAGATCCTGAAGCAGGTGTCAGAACTTGAACTGCAACATCAAATGAATGTCTCTATCATTTTTTTCTATCTCAGACTGAACCAAAGAAAGTGGAAGAAGCTCTTCAAGATGCTGATTGGGTGCAAGCAATGCAGGAAGAGTTAAATGAATTTGAAAGAAATAAAGTCTGGACCCTAGTGCCAAGACTAAAGAATAGATCAATTGTTGGCACACAATGGGTGTTCAGAAATAAAACTGAAAGTGATAGCATAATTACAAGGAACAAAGCAAGGCTGGTTGCTAAAGGCTACTCTCAACAAGAGGGTATTGATTATGATGAAACATTTGCACCCATTGCTAGATTGGAAGCCATAAGAATCTTTTTAGCTTATGCTGCTCACAAAACGTTTAAAGTCTTTCAAATGGATTTGAAAAGTGCTTTTCCGAATGGAGAATTAGAAGAAGAGGTATATGTTGAACAACCTCCAGGCTTTGTAGATTCAAAATTTTCAAATCATGTCTACAGGCTTGATAAAGCACTTTATGGCCTTAAGCAAGCTCCAAGAGCATGGTATGAGACTTTAGCTCAATTTCTTCTGGAAAGTGGATTTCACAAAGGTACAATTGATAAAACACTGTTATACCTCAACCATGGAAATGACTTACTTTTGGTACAGATATATGTCGATGATATCATATTTGGTTCTACAAATGCCAAACTATGTGAAAGGATTGAAAAGCTAATGCAGTCAAGATATCAAATGAGTATGATGGGAGAACTTAACTATTTTCTGGGACTTCAAGTCAAGTAAAATGAAGAAGGTACTTTTATCAATCAATCCAAGTACACCAGAAATTTACTGTAGAAATTTGGAATGCAAAATTGTTCAACTGGATCCACTCCCATGGCCACTGCAACCAAGTTAGATAAAGATACTGGTTCATCAGTAGATATTACTAACTACAGAGGTATGATTGGCTCTTTACTCTATTTAACTACTAGTAGACCTGATATCGTGTATGCTACCTGTCTTTGTGCAAGATTTCAGGCTGATCCAAGAGAACCTCATTTAATAGTTGTGAAAAGAATTTTCAAGTACCTCAAGGGTATAGCTGATCTAGGATTGTGGTATCCTAGAGAATCAGACTTTAAGCTAATAGGTTACTCAGATGCAGATTTTGCAGGATGCAAAATAGACAGGAAAAGCACTAGTGGAAGCTGCCAATTTCTTGAAGGCAGATTGGTTTCTTGGTTTAGCAAGAAATAGAAATCAATTTCCACATCAACTACAGAAGAAGAATATATTTCTATAGGAAGCTGTTGTGCACAGATTCTTTGGATGAAGAAGCACAGATTCTTTGGATGAAGAATCAGTTACTGGACTATGGGTTAGAATTTTCTAAAATACCTATTTACTGTGATAATCAAAGTTCTATTTCTATGACAGGTAATCCAGTTTAACACTCAATAACAAAGCACATCAGCATTAAGTACCATTTTATAAGGGAACATGTGATGGATGGTACAATGAAATTTCATTTTATTCCAACAGATCAACAACTAGCAGATATTTTCATAAAACCACTATGTGAAGCTACTTTTACAAGACTGGTAAATGAACTTGGAATGGTTTCAGGTTCTTTCTCTAAATCTGCTTAGTTTTTGTTCTCATGCATCAGACTTTATGATCAGTGTTTACAGATTTTCTTATCTTCATGTAATATGTGCTTAAATTGTAATACATTAAATGTTGATTGTTATCTGATGTGGATCTATATACTCTGATAGTGATTTGCATGTTCTGTGACTATTCAACCCAATAAGGATAACTGTGTTAGATGCTGACCTAGTAGTCTTTAACATACTTGAAATCCCATGTTTGAATTAGTTATTTATGTTGAAACTCAGTAACACAAGCAAATGCTGATTTTGAGCTTAGTCAAATTTACTTTGTGTATCTTATTACTAACTCACAAACTAGATTCTTGCTTTTTATCTGTCAAATCCTGATGTCAGTAAATCTTAAGGATGAACCACATGCTTGATAAGACTCACTTATCAAAAGAAAAGAAAAGAAAATTGAAGTCAGGTACTCCTTTGAGATGTGGAGTAAATATGTGGAAGGGAAGACCCAAGTGCATTGCTGTTATTAAGTTATATGCATTAGAAAAGCAAATAAATTTTTCTTGGTAACTTTTCACATTCTATGATATTAGAGAAATACTCTGATAATAGCATAAATTCTGATAACAGTTGTGACTCACTTACACTAAGAAGCCACTGTGAAAAAGAATGTTAAAAGATGCATAAAATGAACACAAACAGTTGAGGTGGATTCTTGCATAAATTTATTTTATTGTAGACTTCATTATTAATGACAGATTTTAAGCACTTTTCTTAGTTATGCCTTATTTCTAAGATGTACTGAAGTTTATCAGACTTTAATCTTTATCTGATATTTTGCTAAATGCACACACTTTCACTCCATATGAATGATGAAAATTACTGTGGTGATTCAGCTGTTTTAGATAAACAGTTAAGTGTCATTTGCATAAATTCTGAGGACAAATTCTGATGGAAGTTCTAATGCTTAAACTCTAAAAAACAAGTCAGTATTTGTATGAAGAATCACAGTAACAAACATTCACTTTTTGAGTACAGAAGCCATAGTTCTGATGACCGTTAAATTCTGATGTAAGTCAAGTTCTGATGCAAATCCTGATGGAAACTCTGATGCTTATGTGGCATTATTTAATTACTTGACTTATTTGTGGTAAATACCGGTAAATACTGAAATGGTCATATTTAATCAGAATATAATTAGGTGAGATAACAACAGTCATAATCATTGAGTAAGTGGGAAACGTGTTTGTCTTGAAAAACTGCATGTGCATATTAATTACTGCTTAGTTCTCGTGCCCACTAACTTCTGCTTCAACTTTTTACTAACTGTTCACATGTTGCCAGGTGTAAATTGTCTACCATGCTTCAAAAATATAAATGTTATCACATGGGTTGTATAAATAAGAGAGTTAAAAGATTTTCTAATCTTTTACCTACTTTTCTTATTCTCTCATCTCTCTTATTTTCTCTCACCCACTAATATTCTCTGAAGCTATTTTTCTTACATGAATTTTATCAAACACCTTGCAAACACTCTTTTTCTCATTTGTTTTTTAACAAAAATGGCACCAAAAGATATTATTTTCAATGGAGCTAAGTTTGTTCCTAACAACTACTCAGCTATTCTCTCTAAGCATGAAGCTCCATCAGAACTTCACTTCATCCAAGACTTTTTGTCTTGAAGTGAAATAGGTTATGCACTGACTCAATTAGACACAATCTCAGGAACTCAAGTGCTGGAGTTTTGGAGGAGTGGTATGTATGATGATGGTGGAGCAAATGGGTCCCCTAGTCTTACTTTCACAACAGGGGAGGATGAACATGTGGTGACTGTTTCTACAGTGCGCCAAGCTCTACATTTGCCAGAAAACTGCACTTATTCAACAGTTGAGGAGCCAGCTCTTCAATAACTAATGGCCAATTTGGGCTATGAGAAAACTTTGGCAAAGCTTGGACAGTTAAAGAGACCCAACATAAGGAGGGAATGGAGTTTCTTCTTTGACTGCATAACCAGAACTTTTGCAAACAAGTGTTCAAACTTTGATGCAATTCCTATCCTCAGTCAGCAAATTGGGTATGCTCTGATTACTCAATCTCATTTTGATTATGCTACTGCTGTACTAGGATTCATAGGGGATAGGATGACAGAAGATAGAAATACTGTATACTTTACTAGATTTTGTCAACTTATTTATAACTTTTGTAACTCTGATGCACCCCAATTAGCAAGTGAATTAATTTCACCATTTAAACTTGCTAAGAGAGCCTTTACTGACTTATTATCTACTGATAATAAGAAGACTATTTTGAGACCCCTCCAAATTCCTACTTCTGTCAAATAATTTTTGGTAAATTCTGATCCAGCCACATATTCTTCCATATATCCTGATGTCCAACCATCCCAACCTCCATCAGCACCTACACTACAAACCACCTCTCAACCTACAATCAAAACTTACTTTCAACCATCAGCTCAATCCTCACAACAACAACCATCAGCACATACCATCAGACCTTCATCTTCCATGCCTAAGAGGGCAAAGTCTGTTCCTCAACCTCAACAGAAGAGAAGAAAGATGATTCTTGGGGATGAATCTGATAGTGAAGAGGAACAAGTATAGGTTCCTGCATCAGAAGCTGTGACCATTTAAGCTGAAACTGTGGTTTTTTAGAGAGATACAGAAGCTGAAGGGTCAACCCATCAGATAAATGCTTAAGCTCAAAGTTCTGATACTTTGAAGAGGAAGAGAACTGCAAGTTCTGATGATAATGCAACTCTTTCACTAGCAAGAAGATTGAAGAAAACGAGAGCTAAGAGGAACATAGTTAATGTAACGCCCTCCAGACCCGGGGTATAATTCTGGGGGTTACTAGCTAATCACCAAACCTGTACAATCTGATTAACAATTAATAAAGAAATGAAACTAAAACCCTTTAACGCTAACCATGATCTTTTTAGGTTGAAGTATGAAAACAAGAACCACTAACTACTTTTATTACAAACCAAATTCAAAATCTCACAAACTCTATTTATTACAAACCATTGTCTAATCAATTTTAAACTGAGTTCATCTTTTATTCAAACACACACACTAACTATCTACACACCACCTTTTCGGGCAACTCAAAGCTTTCTTCCTCGATTGGGATCAACACCTTGGGTATGAGAGGATCCCGAGGCTTGACCCGCTTCTTTACCACTCGATTCCTGATGGGTTTCATATTCCTTCTTAACTGAAAACAATAAGGTGAATAACAACAGAAAAGGTGAGCCAAAAATTACTCAACAAGTCCGCAAAATATAAACAGTGTTAAACATTTTAAATGAATCTGTCACCCGGGTATATCCGCAAGGATATCACCCCACGAGAATAGAAAGAAGGCCATTACTGGCGAGTATAAATGAACTAAACTGGACACAAGTTAGCATCTATATTATGCTGATCAGTCAGAATATAATGCAGATCTATATCTTCATATATAGATCCAGCACTACGGCCCATATCGAGGCACCAGTCATATTCCGGTCCTCAGGATTAAGATACACTCAATCCCCAAATTATCATTATCCAGTCCATCGCTTAGCAACCGGAATAATTGGTATGCTTTGATATACTCTAATCACCAGAATATATCAATATTAATGTGTAACCAATGAATTATGAATCAAGAATTCAAAAAAAACGGAGAAATCAAGAATTGAAATGAAATATGAACAATAGAATAGCAAGTGTGTATCAGTGATTAAGAACAAGAATTAAAAGAGTGCAAATGTGATAAGCATCTGAAGAAATGTCAATATTCTGAAAGTAGAATAGGGGAAAAACTTGTCTTCTGCGTGACTTACTACAAATATGTCACCTTCGTCTATTACCGACTCAACCTGCCTTGCTGACTTAGCTTCTGTTAGAGAAATAGACTGATTTAGTCATTTCGTACTTCAATTGCATCTTGAATGGACATCACACCGTTCCTAACGTCTACCCATGCGCTTATGACTTACTCATGTATTACTTATTAGCAAGTAAAACTTAATTAACCACATAATACACATAAGCACATAAACATTTTTATAGTTAAGATAATTTTTAGAATCAAAATCGACTCACTGATCGCTCAACTGATCGTTATCTGACTCATTTCCCATTTTTCCGGAATTTTTCGGACTCGTCTCGGCACACATTTCGACTGATAATCAAACAAGTAACAAAGTCAACTAATTTCTAGAAGAAATTAAGCTTTACTATTATTTTTAATGAAAAGAATTCATTTTTTTGAGTTAAAAGGCTTTCGTTTCGCTTGAATCGGACTAACGGTCTAATTATTATCAATTAAACACTGATGATTCATTTTATTATTCACTATAAATAATTATTACTAATTTTTAAAACACGAAAATGATTTTTAAATAATTATTTAAGAAAAATCAGAATTAAAAATGATATTTCTATAATTTTTGGAATTAAAATGAATTTATTTTGGTTTATTGAAAATTATTTGATTAATTATCAAAATAATTAATCATTTTTAAATAATTAATAAATAATTAATAACTAGTAAATAAATAATTGGGAAAATAATTAAATCTGATTTTTAGAAATAATTCAGAATTATTTATAATATAAATCAATTAATTAAATAATTAATTAATCAATTTATAAAATAAATAAATCTGATTTTTAAAATTAATAAAATAAAATAAAAATAAAAAATCCAGAAACAGTTGCCAGAAATCAGACATCTGACAAAACAGATCAAAACCGAGTTGACAAACGGGTCAACCGAGTCACAATCCGGGTCATGAAGAAAACATGACCAGATTTTTCCAGAATCCGGCCACCGGCCAGGATTCCGGCGAGTCAAAATCAGGCCAAAAACAACACCGTTTGGTGTGGTTTTTACTGGGTTTCAATTCCACACAACTGCAGCAACTCAACTCCGGCCAAAACATACGAAAAACATCACTGAAACCTCAACTCCGATCAAAATCGATTTGAACTCCGGCCAAAATCCTATCTTTTGATTCTGTAAACCAAACTCAACGTTCTATAGTGGAAATTAAAGCTATGAACACATACAATCAAAACCCTAACCTTTTAGGAACCAAAGGTTCACAGAAATCATCGAGTTATAATTTGAAAATTCAATATAAACCCTAGAAATCGTGAATCACTATACAGACATCGTTTGTTCAATTAAACACCATGAATCAACTGTAAATCATCTAACAAAGCTATATCAATCATCGAAATATTAAAATAACCCTGAAATCAAAAAGTCCTAATTTCAACATAAACCCTAGAAATCGAAAATCACAAACTACGAACTTAAACTTGAAACTGATGCTAAAAACAGAAAGAACAGATTGAAACCTTCAATTTGGATAATTGAATCTCTTGTTTTGGTGCTGTAATCTGCTCAAAATCACGGCTTGAATTCTCGACCCGACCTTGTTCTTCCCGACCCGATTACAGAGAATTTTTGTATTTTTCTGATTTTTAGTTAATAATCAATAAAAATTAGGCAATTTATAGTAGTAAAATTAATACTCCTAAATAAAATTAAGGCCCTAATTCTACACTTTTTTAAAATTAATAGGCCCCTAATTTTATAATTTTTGAGTATTAAAATTGAATGTATAAATATTTTATATATACAATATATATGCAAAAATTTCCCAAAAATTGTGAATAGTGCAAAAATGCAAAGAAATAATATAAATGAAAGTCCTATAATTTAATAAAAATAAAAATGTGATTTTTGTGGGGGTTTGAAGACCCAATGGGGCCCGGAAAACTCATTTTTCGTAAAACGAGAAAATTTATAAAATGCCTAGATGTTTAGAATAATGCGATGGTAAAAGCCGTTTGATGAAAAAGAAGGCCCATTATTTTATTTGAAATACTTTTTTTAAAATCATGGTTCGGGTCGTAAAACATTTGAAATGAAAGTGATGAATGCAAAATAAAATATCTGAAAAATTATCTTAAAAATACAGAAATGACACAGAATGCACGTAACACGTAACAATTAGGGCTTGATAGATAATTACACATAAATGACACATTAAGACCCACATAATTTATTATAAATATGATATAATACAGACGTAAATTTCCCAGACTTTACATCCTTCCCCCCTTAATGAGATTTTGTCCTCAGAATCTTACTATGAAAACAAATGAGGATATTTCTCTAACATTTCGCTCTCAAGTTCCCAATTTGATTCTTCAACCATAGGATTTCTCCACAAAACTCGCACTAAAGATACAGACTTATTTCTTAACACTTTCTCTTGCCGATCTAAAATTCTTATCGACTATTCTACAAAAGATAAATCAGGTTGGATATCTACCGATTCATACTCGATTACATGCCTAGAATCAGGATTATATCGCTTAAGCATCGACACGTGAAACACATTGTGAATATGTTGCATATGAGGCGGTAAAGCTAATTCATACGCAACATTTCCCACTTTCTTCAAAATTTCAAATGGTCCGACGTATCGTGGCTTCAATTTACCCTTGTTACCAAATCTGGTCAATCCTTTCCATGGCGATATTTTGAGTAATACGTGTTCTCCTTCCTGATAATCCATATCTTCCCATGCTTGATCTGCATATTTGTGTTGCCTGTTTTGTGCTACATCTAATCGTTTTCGAATAAGTTCGATCTTTTCTTTAGTTTGTTGGATTAATTCTGGACCCAAAATCTTGTGTTCTCCAACTTCATCCCAATGTACTGGTGATCTGCATTTTCTCCCGTATAATGCTTCGTATGGTGGCATTCCAATGCTGGCGTGATAACTGTTGTTGTAAGAAAATTCCACCAAAGGTAAATGCTCATCCCAACTGCCTTCAAAATCAATCCCATAAACTCGTAACATATCTTCAATCGTTTGGATAGTCCTTTCACTTTGCCCATTGGTTTGCGGATGATAAGCGGTACTCATGTTTAATTTTGTTCCAAGACATTCTTGAAATTGTCTCCAAAATCTTGAGTTAAAACGGGGATCTCGATCAGACATGATAGATATTGGAACTCCATGTCGCATCACAATTTCCTTGAGATACAAGTGCACTAGCTTGTCGAGTGAAAATCTTTCGTTAATCGGTAGAAAATGTGCCGACTTCGTGAGTCTGTCAACGATTACCCATATCGTATCATGATTTGCTTTAGTCCTTGGTAGTCCTACCATAAAATCCATTACTAAATGTTCCCATTTCCATTCTGGAATGTCTAACGGTTGTAATAATCCGCTCGAACGTTTGATGTTCCACTTTTGTCAAACCGAATGCCATTACAAGAAATTCATAATGCCCATATCTCGTACGAAACGTAGTCTTGGGAATATCTTCAGCTTTAATCTTCAATTGATGATAGCCTGATCGCAAATCTATCTTCGAAAACCATGCGGCTCCTTTTAGTTGATCGAACAAATCATTGATTCTCGGTAAAGAATACTTGTTCTTGATAGTTAGCTTATTCAATTCTCGATAGTCAATGCATAATCGCATGATGCAATCTTTCTTCTTCACGAATAATACCGGTGCACCCCATGGGGATACACTGGGTCGTATGATGCCTCGGTCTAGCAGATCTTGCAATTGCGTTGACAATTCCTTCATCTCGACTGGAGCCATTCGATATGGAGCTTTCGAAACTGGTTCTGTACCTGGTGCTAGATCAATCATGAATTCAATTTCTCGATCTGGAGGTAACCCTGAAAGCCCGTCTGGAAAGACGTCCGAAAACTCACATACAACTGGAATGTCTTCAATTTTGGGACTTGCTTTCTCAGTATTTAACACGTAAGCTATGTACATCTCACATCCTTGTCGAAGCAATCGTTTGGTCTGCATCACTGTCAGAAATTTCTTCCGTTGTTTTTCGCCCTTGAACATTACCATTGCATTTTCCGCAGTTCGCAATTTGACTTTCTTATTCGCGCAATTGATCTGAGCATTATGATACGCTAACCAATCCATTCCCAAAATGACATCAAATTCTCCTAGCTTAAAAGGAATCAAATCTACAGAAAAATGATGTCCGGCTATTTCTACATCGCATGCAGGACATACTCGATCTACTGGAACTTGGTCGTCATTCGCTAATTTTATAATTAACGTCTCGCCCAACCATTCGATTTCGCAATGTAATTTATCAAGAAATTCTTCAGAAATAAATGAACAGGTAGCTCCAGAATTAATTAATATTTTTTAACTTACGGAATTCACCAAAAGCGTACCTATGATTACACTCGGACTCTGCACTGCTTCTTTCATTGTCATGTTGAAGGTTCTTGCTCTGGGTTGATTAGGCAGCGGCGGCGGAGGTAATGCCAACACTCTTGGAATACTGGCTTCCATGGCTGGTCCTTTACAATTTCTGGCGATATTCCCTTTCTTCCCACACTGGAAGCAAGTCGTTTCCGCTGTTTTTCCCACTGGACATTTATTAGAATAATGCCCTTTCTGCTTACATCGGTAACACGTCACATCCCTTATGATACAAACGCCAGTATATTTTCGATTACATGTCTTGCAGTACGACGCTGGAACTCTAACCATTCCCTGCTGGCTGGGGGATTGGAAACGATTACCTATTTTCTGTGTACCTTGTCCTATCCTTTTGAAATTCAAATTTGTCCGGGCTTGAAATCCCAGTTTTCTGCTGGAGCGGTCTTGGAAACTTCCCTGTCCTTTACCTTGCTGAGATCTTTCACTTTCCCCTTCAATAATCAAAGTTTTCTGGACTACGGCGGTATATGTTATCAATTAAAAAACTGCAACTTCTCCATAAATCCATGGTCATAATCCTTCTTGAAACCTTTGAACTAGCTTCTCTTCAGTATCAACCTGTTCTGGGACAAACCTAGCCAACTCAGTAAATTGGCCTCATACTCTGCTACGGACATGTTTCCCTGTTTCAGTTCTAAAAACTTAATCTACATTTGGTTTTTCACGTAGCGAGGAAAATGCTTTTCTAAGAACAACTCTTTAAACCTATCCCACGCAATAACAACTTCACCCTCTAAAGCCTTTTTAGATTCCCACCAATAATTTGCTTCTCCTTTCAACAAATAACTAGCAAAGTCAGTCTTCTGGTCTTCACCTATCTTCACTAGTGCAAACGCTTTCTATATTTCTTTCAGCCAGGTGGTAGCCTTAATAGAATCAGTAGACCCCTCAAATTCTGTAGGTTTAACTGACTAAAACTGCTTGAAAGTAACAACAGGTAATGCTGGTGGTATCTGAGGCTCAGGACGAATTGGCTGCTGTAACATTTGTTGTTAAATTTGCTGTTGTTGATGCTACATCTGCTGCTGCATCATTACCATCTGTTGTTGCATCAGATGGAACATTTGGTTCATGGTCTCATTAGTCTGTGCTTCGGAATTGCTGTTAGAAGTCTCAGTCTTAGTCTTTCTTTTTGGTGCCATCCTCTGATAATAAAACAAGTGATATTTCTTTAACAATTTGATAAACAGTTAGCACTAGATATGAAAACAATTTATCCTGTGTTATCAACATGATTTAAATAGAGAAAACAGCTACTGATTATAAAAACTGGAAATGTAAGCAGTTAAATAAAATGTTTGTTCTTTTCTTTTTCTTTTTTTTCATAGGAATTAAAATATGAAAAGCCGTAAAACAATAAAGTGAAGGTAAATGCTATAAAACTGTAAAGACTGAAATTTAAATAAAAGAAATTTGAAAAAGTTCATTTTATATGTATGACACCGGCCTCAGGTGTAAATGCTTGATACAAAAAGTCTCGCTCTGCTGGTTATCACCGCGGCTACAAGTCATACTACCACTAAATGTCAAACTACTACTACAGGTCAAACTACTACTACAGGTTAAGCTACTAATACACACATACACACTACTCACTATGTTATACTATGATGCCTCTATATACATCCGTACTCTGAAGTCACTGTCTCAAAACTGAGGCGGAATATGCCTCAACTCCTCCCTGAGTGCTTGGACCAAAGTCTGTGCCAAGCGGAATATCCTGTAGAACTCTGCGAAAGAAGGTGGTCCCTCATGGGTCAAATCATCGGGCTCCCAAGTGGCACTCATCAAAACTGATTATAATCTCTGTCTCATAAAGTAATCCGGCTGTAGGGCCGCTAACGGTCCTCTGTCCCTCTGGTCAAACAGATGCATAATCTCTCGGCACTGTACTCTCTAATACTCCACATCATCCCTCATAACTCTGTACTCATAGTATGGTATCATATACGGCTGTGCAACCTGACCTACTGACTCCTGTGACGGAACCCTCGGTATACCTGCACCCTGCTGTGGTAATCCTAACTGTAGATCTACATCATGTTCTCCCATCCCCTCGACTGGAATCATCTGAAATACATCCGGCTCTGGGGCATGCACTGGTATAGGAGGTAACACTGGGGGTGGTGGTAATTCTGGCTCAATCCCCGGTATAAACTGATGCTCAACTGGTAAAGGAACCATCGGCTCAAAGAACTCAAATGGATCAAACATCTCTATAGGGTCCTGGGATATCCCCTGTACTGGTGGTACCGACTCCTGTGGCAATGGTGGTGGAGGTGGTAGAGGAGGAAACATGTACTCAAATACTGAAGGTATAACTGGTGCTGCTGGCCTGGTCACTGTCCTCTCAAAAGACGCAGAATAACCAGAAGATGCCATCTAATAATATATCAAAGAAAGAAAGGTCACTAAACAGTCCTAAGATTTATACTTTCCTATTCCAAACTGACCTAAATCCTAACACCACTCTTCCTATTTGACTATTCATATCCTATGTGATCTCCCTATCTTATCTTAACCCTAATGTCCTTGTTTTCAGGGACCAAACCTATAGCTCTGATGCCAAACCTGTCACGCCCTCCAGACCCGGGGTATAAGTCTGGGGGTTACTGGCTAATCACCAAACATGTACAATCTGATTAACAATTAATAAAGAAATGAAACTAAACCCCTTTAATGCTAACCAGGATTTTTTTAGGTTGAAGTATGAAAACAAGAACCACTAACTACTTTCATTACAAACCAAATTAAAAATCTCACAAACTCTCTTTATTACAAACCATTGTCTAATCAATTTTAAACTGAGTTCATCTTTTATTCAAACACACACACTAACTATCTACACACCACCTTTTCGGGCAACTCAAAGCTTTCTTCCTCGATTGGGATCAATACCTTGGGTATGAGAGGATCTCGAGGCTTGACCCGCTTCTTTACCACTCAATTCCTGATGGGTTTCATATTCCTTCTTAACTGAAAACAATAAGGTGAATAACAACAAAAAGGGTGAGCCAAAAATTGCTCAACAAGTCCGTAAAATATAAACAGTGTTAAAACATTTTAAATGAATTCGTTACCCGGGTATATCTGCAAGGAAATCACCCTACGAGATTAGAAAGAAGGCCATTATTGGCGAGTACAAATGAACTAAACCGGACACAAGTTCGCATCTATATTCTGCTGATCAGTCAGAATATAATGCAGATCTATATCTTCATATATAGATCTAGTCGGGTACCCAAGCACTACGGCCCATATCGAGGCACCAGTCATATTCCGGTCCTCAGGATTAAGACACACTCAATCCCCAAATTATCATTATCCAGTCCATCGCTTAGCAACCAGAACAATCGGTATGCTTTGATATACTCTAATCACCAGAATATATCAATATCAATGTGTAACCAATGAATTATGAATCAAGAATTCAAAGAAACGGAGAAATCAAGAATCGAAATGAAATATGAACAATAGAATAGAAAGTGTGTATCAGTGATTAAGAACAAGAATTAAAAGAGTGCAAATGTGATAAGCATCTGAAGAAATGTCACTATTCTGAAAGTAGAATAGGGGAAAAACTTGCCTTCTGCGCGACTTACTGCAAATATGTCACCTTCGTCTATTACCGACTCAACCTGCCCTGCTGACTTAGCTTCTGTTAGAGAAATAGACCGATTTAGTCATTTCATACTTCAAATTCATCTCGAATCGACTACACACCGTTCCTAATGTCTACCCATGCGCTTATGACTGACTCATGTATTACTTATTAGTAAGTAAGACTCAGTTAACCACATAATACATATAAGCACATAAGCACATAATCATTTTTATAGTTAAGATAATTTTTAGAATTAAAATCGACTCGTTGATCGCTCAACTGATCGTTATCTGACTCGTTTCCCATTTTTCCGAAATTTTTCGGACTCGTCTCGGCACGCATTTCGACTGATAATCAAACAAGTAACAAAGTCAACTAATTTCTAGAAGAAATTAAGCTTTACTATTATTTTTAATGAAAAGAATTCATTTTTCTGAGTCAAAGGGCTTTCGTTTCGCTTGAATTGGACTAACGGTCTAATTATTATCAATTAAACAATGATGATTCAATTTATTATTCACTATAAATAATTTTTACTAAATTTTAAAACCCAAAAATGATATTTAAATAATAATTTAGGAAAAATAAGAATTAAAAATGATTTTCTATAATTTTTGGAATTAAAATGAATTTATTATAATTTATTGAAAATTATTTGACTAATTATCAAAATAATTAATCGTTTTTAAATAATTAATAAGTAATTAATAATTAGTAAATAAATAATAAATAATTGGGAAAATAATTAAATCTGATTTTTAGAAATAATTCGGAATTATTTATAATATAAATCAATTAATTAAATGATTAATTAATCAATTTATAAAATAAATAAATCTGATTTTTAAAATTAATAAAAATAAAATAAAAATGAAAAATCCAGAAACAGTTGTCAGAAATCAGACATCTGACAAAACAGATCAAAACCAGGTTGACAAACGGGTCAACCGGGTCACAATCCGGGTCATGAAGAACATGACCGGATTTTTCCAGATCCGGCCACCAGCCAGGATTCCGGCGAATCAAAATCAGGCCAAAAACAACACTTTTTGGTGTGGTTTTTACTGGGTTTCAATTCCACACAACTGCAGCAACTCAACTCCGGCCAAAACATACCAAAAACATCACTGAAACCTCAACTCCGATCAAAATCGATTTGAACTCCGGCCAACACTACTAGAAAAAGTAGAATATACATCGCTTCAAAGACATCGGTTGCTTATTGCACCGATGTAAAAGGTGTTTTAGACATCAGTTTTGAGCAAGCGATGTCTTTTGTGTTTATAAACATCGGTGTTTTAGCCCAACCGATGTTAAAAGTCTATTTTAAAAAATTTAATCTGCGCGCCTTCCCCATTTCCCCTCCTTAACCAAATAATTCATTCCCTCTTAAAGATTTCCCCCTTATTTTTTGCCTTAGAAAAATTCCCCCCTCTTTTCAACCAAATGTTCCCCTCTTTTTAGTTAAAAAAAATTAAAAATCAAAATCAAAATCATAAAACATAAAACACAGATCGTAACATTAAAACAAAAAGTCCCCTCTCTCTCGTCTCTCACTCTTCTGTGCTCTCATCCAAGAACACCCACCACTCTCTCAATATGTTATCTCTCTGTGTGGAATGTTGTCTCTCCCTTGTGTTGTCTTCTCTCTCTCTGTGGGCTCTTATCTCTCTCTCTCTCTCTGCTCTCATATCTCTCTGTGTTGTCTGTTTACAGATAAGTCGAAGTTTAAGTCGGAGTTCAAGTTTAAGTCGGGGTTCAAATCTGAGTTGGAGGTTAAAGCTTGAATTAAGTAAATTTTAAACCCTAATTTAGAATTGGGGGTTTCAATTTGAAAACCTAATTTTTTAATTTTTAATTAGTCGAGTGATTGTTCTTATTGTGCATAATACATTGAGCATGTTAATATAAGTTGTGCAATTTTTCATATTTTTAATCATTTTTAGTAGTGTTCTACATTGGGTAATTTTTCAATATTTTAATTGTTTTTAATATTCTTGAGCATTGTTATGAATTCGTTTCTTGTTATGGATTTCCAGGCTGTTAATTTATCTACAGATACACCTCGCTTGTGATTCCGACAGAAGGAGGTCCTTAATAGGAATATACTACCTCAATATGCTTCCTAGCCTCCCAACTAATGCCTTATTGAGTATATTTGTATGAGTTTACTATTGTGTTTCTTAGAGAGGTACAAGAGTGCCATCTCTGATACCCCTAACACTCCTTCAGTTTCGGAAGCCAGTGTTCAGGTTTGTATAATCAGCAAGATAACAGGTTAAGAAGCCTGAAAACTACCAGACACAAATGATTTATATTCGAAGCTAACAAACCTGTAGTCTACATGTTTGAGTATATATGTGTGTATATATATATATAGTCTACATGTTTGAGTAAATGCCTCAATGAGTGATGAATGTGTTTCTGACAGGTTGTTGCTAATTTGGGTCTTGTTGTATCTGTTTATGATATCAAGTCTATTAATGGAGAGTTTGTGTTTCCAAGTGATGGTGCATCTACGAGGATTTTAGGCTTCCATTACATATTATTAACTTGAATTTGGTTCATTTCTAAATTTTTCATGTTGAAGGACATGATCAAAATGTAGTTTCTTTCTTCCTCACTAGCTTACTATGAGGGTATCTTGCTACCATTTCTCTATATGTTTGGTGATCATCTTAAAAATGACCAGAAGTTGCTTATAGAAGTAAAATAGTTGGTAACGAAACTATTTGACCAATTTTTATGTAAAACCGTGTACAAGGTGATAAGATGCCCAAGCATGTAATTTTAGGTCAGCTAACTTTGTGGATGTTTATTGCTATTTGTGCATTGATTGATCTTTTAGCTTCACAAAACCATATTTCACAAGAAAATTATACACTAACCACAAGCACATAATTCTCTTAATCTGATATGTACACCTCTCAGGAAAAGAAAGCTTAGTTGGTCTAGCTGCGGAAGCAGCAAGGAAAGCTCTTGATATGACAGAAGTTAATCCTGATGACGTAGACCTAGTCTTATTATGTTCGTTGACACCTGAGAATCTGTTTGGAAGTGCTACTCAGGTATTATTTGCAGATTTAGATCAGTTTGGGCACAAGTCAGGGAACTTATGAACCTTATATAGTAAACAAATTGTTTTAGCTCAGAATGACACAAGTTTTTAGCCAAGGATTTTTTTAAAAAAAGATAAATAAATGACTCTCGTGTTTATAAACTTTTCCTGATTCATATAATTTTAGCTTGCTAATGCTTCATTATGTTTCTTTTTGTATTGACTATTATCCCAAAAGCACTTGGCTGCAAAAAGACTCCACTGGCTTATGATATAACAGCTGCTTGTAGCGGATTTATTTTAGGTCTTGTTTCAGGGTCTAGTCATATCCGAGGTAAACACAATTTTAATAGGCGTGTAAAACTTTAGTAATGGCCTAAAGTTTTCCTCATGTCCGTTTTATAAAAGCATAATTTGACAATGTATTGCAGGTTCTGGCTTTAAAAATGTTCTTGTGATTGGGGCTGAAGCGCTTTCCCGTTATACTGGTTGGACTGATAGAGGGACCTGTATCCTCTTTGGAGATGCTGCTGGTGCTGTGTTGCTTCAGGTACTCTGTTAATGTTGTTTCTACGATCTTCTTATCTGATTTCCAATAATGTTAGTTGATTGTGGCGTCTAGTCAGAAGGGGAATCAGAAATTTTGGACCCTAGAAATACAATAATTCCAGAACTAAGTCTCACTCTTATTGAAGATTTGGGAGTGTAAATGAATATATTTTCTTGAGAAAGTATAAATTACATTATATCTTTCATAAATTTAGATTATAAATGTATGAATATAAGATTTACAACATACTTGGTATATTATGTTATTGAATTCTATCTGTGAAACGGGATTAACAAGTGTGAGGGAAGTTTTCACCCTATAAGCTAGTTTTTAAGTTTGAGATAGACCAAACAACAATATTTCATGCGATTTCACTAATCTGGTTATTTAAAATGTAGTGAGTGACTTACATGCTTTATGCTTATTCATGTTATGTTAAGCATGTCAAGATGCAGGGTGGATATTGTCTTGGAATATTTCAGAAAAAGGATCAAAGCACTCTCTTAGGAGGTATATATGATATCTAGTGTAAAATATACATTGATTCTTACCCTGCCTTTCTTTGTGTTACATACACATTAATTCTCACCCTACCACTCTTTTTATTCCCGGTTTTGTTTTCAAGGATAAAAGATGAATTGTGTTCCACTTAAACTATTATTTGTCCTTTTAACTTTTTTTTGGTATTTCAGCATTTATACAGGAATAGTTGTCCGCAATACTTTTGTGTCATATGACCGTGAACATGAAAAGATTGGTTTCTGAAAAACTAATTGCCTTCTCACTTATTTAAACATAACTGTAAAGTTGGCTCACTGTTAGCATTGCCTTCTCACTTATGCAGAAATACCAGAATCAAATGTAACGAGTGATACCGCTAGCAGAAATATGAGGCAATATTTGGAGTTACCTTTACTTGATTTCATACAAATTACAAAGGCAACTGGTAATTTCTCCAACAAGCTTGGAAAAGGTGGTTTTGGTACTGTATACAAGGTGAGTATACATTATCCAGGGATGTAATAATATGCAGTGTCGCACCAGAAACATCAAACATGACTACTCCTACTAACTTTACATAAAAAAAATAAAAGCAATCTCAAATTCCTTTAATCAGAATAGTGTATATAACATACATTGGTTTGCAGGTTATTTTGGAAGAAGGGAAGGATGTGGTTGTGAAGAGGCTCTCGAAGAACTCGAGACAGGGGGTTGAACATCAGTTCCAACTTAAGCGAGACTATGAACAGCTTGGTCAATTTCCAGGATGCTTCTCAAACAACAAAGCAGCTGAGAGATTTTCTTCTTGAAGCAAATCTTCTGTATAATTATAAAAAATTATGGATGAATGTTTACTAGTAGTTGATGTTTGATTTAGATGAAACTGTGTAGTAGCTAATACTATGTTTGGATATATTGGTGTTGAAGTTTAGTGTTGTTTTTGATTATATAAACAAAGTTTTTTCACACCGTTTATTTCAATTAAAAATAATGTTAATTTAAAACTATAGAATTTTTTATATAATACAAAACTGATGTAATACCGATTAAAACCGATGTTAAATACTACAACAAAAAAAATCTTAAAATAGAAAACCGTAGTTATTAAGCTTTATAGACATCGGTTTGTCACCAATAGATATCGGTTAGAAATAAAGAACCGATGTCAAAAGTTATGTTTACATCGGTTTATCTTAAAAACCGTTGTTACTGGTATTACTAACATCAGTTTAATGGTAAATTGAAATATTTTGCTTATCTCACATATGTTTAAATTGATAAAAATATCATATTATAATAATATATGAAGATTAGATATGCATTAGAAATTTAACATCTTTAAAAACTGATGTTATACGTCTTATTTAACATCAGTTTAAAACCGATGTTAAATGGGGGGTCTTTAACATCACCCACGAAGACATCGGATTTTTTTGTTCATAGACATCGGTTTTTAGCCGATGTCTATTCTACTTTTTTTAGTAGTGCAAAATCCTATCTTTTGATTCTGTAAACCAAACACAACGTTCTATAGTGGATATTAATTATATGAACACATACAATCAAAGCCCTAACCTTTCAGGAACCAAAGATTCACAGAAATTGTCGAGTTGTAATTTGAAAATTCAGTATAAACCCTAGAAATTGTGAATCACTATACAGACATTGTTTTTTCAATTAAACACCATGAATCAACAGTAAATCATCTAACACAACTATATCAATCATCAAAACATCAAAATAACCCTAAAATCAAAAAGTCCTAATTCGAACATAAACCCTTGAAATCGAAAATCACAAACTACGAATTAAAACTTGAAATTTATGCTAAAAACAGAAAGAACAGATTGAAACCTTCAATTTGGATACTTGAATCGCTTGTTTTGGTGCTGTAATCTGCTCAAAATCACGGCTTGAATTCTCGACCCGACCATGTTCTTCCCGACCTGATTTACAGAGAATTTTTATATTTTTCTGATTTTTAGTTAATAATTAATAATAATTAAATAAAAATTAGGCTATTTGTAGTAGTAAAATTAATACTCCTAAATAAAATTAAGGCCATAATTCTACACTTTTTTAAAATTAATAGGCCCCTAATTTTATAATTTTTGAGTATTAAAATTTAATTTATATATATTTTATATATACAATATATATGCCAAAATTTCCCAAAAATTGTGAATAATGCAAAAATGCAAAGAAATAATATAAATGAAAGTCCTATAATTTTATAAAAATAAAAATGTGATTTTTGTGGGGTTTTTAACATCCAATGGGGCCCGAAAAAGTTATTTTTCGTAAAACGAGAAAATTTATAAAATGTCTAGATGTTCAAAATAATGCGATGGTAAAAGCCGTTTGATGAAAAATAAGGCCCATTATTTTATTTAAAATACTTGTTTTAAAATCATGGTTCGGGTCGTAAAACATTTGAAATGAAAGTGATGAATGCAAAATAAAATAACTGAAAAATTATCTTAAAAATACAGAAATGACACGGAATGCACGTAACACGTAACAATTAGGGTTTGACAGATAATTACATATAAATGACACATTGACACCCAAATAATTTATTATAAATATGATATAATACAGACGTAAATTTCCCAGACGTTATAGTTAAGCCTCCATCTGAGGATACTACTAAAGCTGAGGAAGGGGATCAGGAATCTCTGATCTCATCAGAACCTGTTGTAATTGAAGCTCTGTCATCCCCTACTCAAGCTCAAGATACTGAGTTAACACCTCTTGTATCTCCTATTCAAGCTACAGATAATGTTGAACAATAACCTGCAAGTTCTGAGATAGAAATTCATAATCTGAATATACAATCTGTTCTTTATCTGGAAGCTCCAACAACAGCAGCTCAGCCATCTCAAGTCAACTCTCCAATCTTAAATGCTGAGATACCATCTACCCCAACAACACCAATTCTGGAGATAAATTCTGATGCTCAGAATTTAGATGAGATTGTTCCAAAATCTCCAGTTGATTCACACACTCTAGTTCTGTCAGGAGATAATTAATTTTCATCAAGTTCAGCAAACAGTGTTTCTGTTGATACTCCTGCTCCTATTCTGGGAAAGGAGGCACTAATTGAGAAATTTGTTGAGCAAGATGCACCTATTCCTTGGGAAGATACTCACAGAGGTGTGGAGTGGACCAAGAAGTGGAATGAAACTGATTTCATTCCAAGCTCTAAAGTATTGACAGATCATATTGGTAAAGCTGATGAGTTGCTCACAAATGCTGATTTCAAGACACAACTCAAATTCACAGCTATGTCTACCAAGAATCTTCAAGGTCTACATTATGCTACTCAAGAAAAGGTTGATAAGCTTCTTGAAAAAGCTGAAAAGCTAGATATGGAGACTAAGCTTGACAAAAAGAGGTTTATCAGACCTATTTCTGAAAAGGTAGAAGCAACTGAGAAAATTCAAGAGAAGCAATAGGCCCAAATTGCTGAGGTCCTACAAAATCAAACTTCTCAAAAAGCTCAATTGGATGAACTCCAATCTTCAGTTGAACTTCTTCTCTCTCTCTCTCTCTTATTAACTGATGATGCCAAAAAGAGGGAGAAGATTGTTAAGTCCAAATGCTCTAATGATCAAACTGAAGAAGAAAGATGATGAAGCTGATGACCAGGGAAACCATAGCAAGGGTAAAGGTCAAGTTCAAGGTAAAGAGCACAACATCAAGGTTTTTTCAAGGAAACTAATTACTGATGCAAACAAATCTTCTATTCAAAAGAAGACAAGTTTTGAAGCTACTAAAACTCAAAATCTGATAGCAAGTGCTGATACTCAAAATCTGATATTAAGTTCTGATGAGCAAAGTTTGATGACAAAGCCTGATGTTCTGATATAAGGTGGAAGTCAAGATTCTCAAAAGTTTATGCAAACTCTGAAGCTCAAGGGAAAGCAGATAACTGTCTACTACAAAGATCCCAAGATTCAGACACTTGATGAGTAAATTTCTAGAATATTATTTTTGAAGCATAATCCAGGAATGGACTTAGAAAATCTCAAGGAGGAAGAAGCTAGATTTAAAGCTGTAAAGAAAAATCTAAAGCCAAAAGCTTCTGTTGCAAAGAAACCTCCAAGGCCTAAGGAAAAAGGCATTGTGATCAAGGAGAAGTCAAATACTGAGGCATCAAAGCCCAAGACTAGATCACAGATTGAGATTGATCCCAAAGACAAAGGGAAGGGAAAAGTTGATGAACCAATCAAGCCAATGGAGATGAAAATTCCACAAATTCTGATAAAACCAGTGTGCAAAATGGTTCAAGTTACTGATGACACTCTTGCTGAAGATGAAGATGTTCAAACTATGAAAAGAAGGAAGATTTCTGAAGAATCAAAGACAACCTCTAACAAGGCTCAAGTTGTTCAGAGTGAAGAACTGCAAGCTACAACAGAAACAACAAGTTCTGATAAGGTCATCAAGACATCAACCTCTAACATAGCTCAAGTTCATTTGGACAAGATGAAAATAGCTGACAAAAAGAAACTCCTATGGAAAAATGTCAAACCATCAGATCCAAAGAAAAACCAATTGTTATCTGATTTCATGACTGTTGGATTGAAATCCAGAGAAGCAAGATTAGAGCTGGACTAGGTTCTGATGAAGCTAAGATTAAAACAAGAGTTGAAGTGCTGACTAGAGATCCATTTTTTTAACTGACCAACCTCTTGAAGATGTTACACAGATCACCTTGATAAGGTTATCTATGTTCAAGTGGTACTGGATGCTCATGACAAGCACAATGTCAAGGAAAATCTGATTATATTTCTTGAAGATGGAAGGACATATCAAATGTCAAAATCAGATGTGCTAAACAAATCACTGAAAGAACTTCAATTTTTTCATTACCTTTTAGAGGTAAAGTCTGATATTACCAGAAGATGGTCAAATTTCATATTGAAGACCATAAGAGATAAAGCAAGAATTTCTGGTTCAAGAGTTACAGAATTCATTCCTAATACTGTTGAAGATGATGGAAGTGAGATTCCAATGAAGAAGAATTCTGCTAAGCTTGAAGCGATTCCGAAAGGGAAATGTCTAAGCTATAATGAATATTCTTCTCATCCAAGGTTAATAAGACTGAATGATGGTTTAGAAAGAAGCCATATCTCTGCTTTAAGGACTGCAATCTATCAGATTAGAAGTCAGATTAAAGAGATGAAGCAAGTCAAGACTATATTATATCAAGTCCTGAGGATTAAAGAAGAAAAGCTGATATCAAGCTTTGTCAAGAATCACTATGGATTCAGATTGACTCAGTGAGATTGGTAAAAGCTACAAGGACTGTAAGTTGTAGTTAGTTATCTAGTTAAACTCTTATTTGCATTTGTACTTAAATGTTTTTGACATCATCAAATCTATTAACTTGTATATTTTACATAATTTACAAGTTGGGGGAGATTGTTAGATATATTTGAGATGTCATGTCTAATATGATTTAAGTTTAGTTTTCTGAATTTAATAACAGGACAAATCAGGACTTACTGAAGTCAGGACTTACGGGAAGTCAGAACTTAATATCAGAACTTAAGGTCATATCAGAACTTAAGGTCATATCAGAAACTTAAGTGCGGGAAGACTTTCATATAAGGAAGGAAGCTGATTTACAGTAGATTATCGAGACTAAAAAGAAGATATGCATGAAAAGAGTTAGAAGACTGGAAGACTTGTAGAAGATATCTGATTGATATATTTTAGGAGACAGAATTGTATTCCATATCAATTAGAAGTTATCTTGTATCTGTGTACTATATAAACACAGACTAGGGTTTACACTATATGTGTTATCATTATCGAGAAGATTATATATTGTAACCTAGCAGCTCTTAGTGATATTTGTTCATCACTAAGAGAGAACAACAGTTCTTATTGTAACAGAGTTTAGTCAATATATTTAATCTTTATTACATACTTGTGTTAAATCGATTTGATTATATAAATACTGTATTCAACCCCCTTCTACAGTGTTGTGTGACCTAACAATCATGATGAACCTTGTTAACTAAATTCCTGTGAAATCTTGGAACTTGAAGTTCCTTAAAATATAATAAAACAAATACCATAACTTATTTTGAAATCAAGAAATTGTAAATTATATAATTTGGGTTGTATAGAAACAAACATATCTATAACTTTATTCATGCGATATATATATATATATATATATATATATATATGAGGAGGTTCAAAAGAGAACCAAAGAACCATAATTTTCACTTAATTATATTTCAATCTGGTGGCCAAGAATATGTACAAAATAGTAAATATTATACTTACTTTATACTATGAAGGCATATTTGTAAACTAGAAATACATTTTCTAAATACATAGATGTTGAGCAATATTGAAGCTGTATGGATAACTCAACAATATTGGTTTGGATAACTCAACATAGAACAAATGATTTGAAATAATCTACATTCCACTAAAATTAGTACATATTGTTTATTGGGCATATACATGATGATTTTGATAGCAACAGTGAAGAAGACGTCAACAAAGATCCGTATGAAGTTCATTAACATGTTCAGGCAACAGAGGAATAAAGTTGGAGTCATTCGAAGTAGTTATCAGGATCTGTGTGAAGACCTCAAGGATTCTACTTGAAGTTGTTTGTATCTTGTAGAAGACTTGACAATGGTTTGAGAGGTTATAATACGAAGGCCTGAGAGCAGAATTAGTCACCTGTGAACCAGATCATTGCACTAGGTGTCAGTGATTCGTGAAAGGAAACTAAGTACTATCATTAGGAAGATTATTAAGTGAGGATTCTTATCCGGGTATACAGGTTTTATGGGTCATATGAAGACTCAAGAGAGAAGACTTGAAGACAGGACAGCTCAGGGAAGCCAATGCTCTACAGAAACTAAGTAAAGTGATCACTATCTCGTAGTAGGATTCACCATGATCAATATATTGAATATCAGAAGCAATAGCCTTAAAGTCTAGTGCAATATCTGAGTACATGATCTGGTCTTGACTTAGTAGAAGCCTCAGGAAATAAAAAAGAATAAAAATAAAATCAAAAGTGCATGTTTGTTTTCCTTGGTCGCCAGTTAGGGAGTAATGAGCATGGATTGAATTTGTCCAAGGCAAAATAATTCCCTTTCTATGCTAGTAGCTCTAGGTCGCAAGTTATAATGGGAAAGAGAGAGAAATAAGCCCCTTGTGCTATATGGCCCATAATTTTCTTCCCAAAGCTTCCAAGAAGAAAACTAGTCGCAAGTTAGCATATTCAAGGCTTCTATGGGTCGCAAGTTAGCTCCCTAGGGCCATCACAATCGCAAGTAAGTTGGGAATGCTGCTTTGGAGTCGCCAGCTACAAGAATGTCTAAGGCAAGCTTCTATGTTACCACTTGATTGCCAGTTAGGTTCCTTGAAATGCTAGAGTCGCAAGTAAAGGAGTCTGGTGAAGAATGAGTCGCAAGAATGCTTCTAAGAGGGACTTTCTATTCGCAAGTTACAAGAATGTGCTAGGGCAATGAACTTGATTCCTCCTAGTCGCCAGTAATACTTGGAAATTAATCAAAATACCTGAATGTCTTCATGGTCGCCAACAAGTAAAGGAAAGGCTCCTAGAATAAAAGTAACTCTATTCTACAAGCTGTGAAATTCAAATACTTGGTTGATAGAATGCCACGTGTCATTTCTCTCTCCTGAATACCAACCAGTCTATATAAACAAATAGATGCAGATTGATTTTGTATCTCTCCATTTTTGAATATAGCGAAGCTCTTGTAAAATATTCTAAACACTTTAAAAAGTTTGATTTGATAAGGAGTGGTCATACCCATTTGTTTACTCACCATTTAAAAACTTACATGTTAGATACACTCATCATTTAAAGCTTCTTTAATTGTATCGAATACCATTTCGTAAAAGTTTTAGATCCTTAGAGTGATAGATACAAGACATAATTTGATAGCTTATATTTTGTATTGACTTTATTTATATGTGACTTTGAATATTTGTTTAAAAGTGTAAGTAACGCATTGCGGTTTAACTTTTTTAATACAAAAATTATTCCGTGAATTTGTTTGTTTGTTTATTACGTTTTATAATTTCATTATCTGCTGCATTATTAGTCGAAAAATGAAAAATATGCTGCATTATTTGTTGAAAAATGAAAAATATACATTCACCCGTGTACGTAATTTTTGGACCTAACAATGTAATATACTTATTCTAAAGATTTGTTACCATAGATATTAAGATTACATTAACTAGCCATTATATTGTTTCCATGTGTATTTAAGTAATTGATTTTATTTAAATTACATTAATAAAATTGATTCCAAGGGTGCACCAGATTTGAGATCTTGGCTAAATAGATTTGAGATCTTGGCTAAATGTTATGCTATTATGAAACAGATGTGTAGTGATTCTGTAAATGCACAGTGGTTCTTTTTAGTCCCTCACCCGTATTAAAAGAAAAAATCACAAATTCTAATTAGGTTAAATATCAAAGTAGTCACTGAAGTGAAGGCCATATATCACTTCCTTCACTAATCTTAACGGGGTATCATTTTGATCACTAAAGTCATATAAATATCAAATAGATAACTCTAAAAATGCGATTATAAAGTAAATATTATCATATGTTATGTTCTACATATTTTTCTTCAACGCTACTATAACCAAATGAAAAGTTGTGAACTCTAGTATTTTAGATAATATATCTAGATTTAAAAAAAAATATTTACTATTTATTTAAAATTTTCTAGTTATTTTATCTAACTTAATTAAAAATAAATAGTAAATAAAAGTTTTAAAATCTAGATATATTATCTAAAATACTAGAGTTCATAACTTTTCATTTGATTATAGTAGCGTTGAAGAAAAATGTGTAAAACTTAACAAAAGATAATATTTACTTTTTCGTCACATTTTTGGAGTTATCTATTTGATAATTATAAGACTTTAGTGATTAAAGTGATACCCCGTTAAGATCAGTGAAAAAATTGATATATCACTTTCACTTCAGTGACCAATTTGATATTTAACCCAATTCTAATTTATCTCAATTATTTTTGAAAAGAAAATAAAGTACAAAATGTATTATTTGAAATCGGAAAAAAGGTGTCTATAATCTTTTGAATTCATTTTACAAAATTTGTTTTACCAAAAAATTTAGTAAATATTTTTTATTTATAATTTTCAATTTCTTTAAAATGTCTAATTACTAACTATTAAGAATCTTTTGACAATAAAGATTCTCTTAAATAATCTACTAAATATAATGATGATAATAATTCTCTTAATTAATTTTCTTTTGAGATTCCATAAGATATGAAATATAAGAACATACTATAAAAAATTCTCTTAAATAATTAAGTAAATATAATGTTATGTTTCATTTTTGATATGTTTTACCAAATGGTCCTTTGAGGATATGTTTTAAAGTATTACTTCTTAAAATATAAATTAACAACATAAAATCTCAAAATCAAGATTCAGTGTAACACTTCCAACTATGGATAATACACCGAAAAATTCTGCTAAATTTTCTATCAAAATTGCACTTTCATTAATATTAGTAATTAGAGCTATATATAAAAAGATTTTATTAAACTATCCAGCAAAATAAAACCACTTTTTTTTTATTTAGTACATCTTTTTATTTGGTCATCTTAAAATACTTTAAAATTATTATCTTTTTAAAAAAAAAATTGTATGAGATAATAACATGAAATTAAAAAGTTTACATTAAAACCGTGGATGCATCTTGTCGGCTATATTAGTTGCCTAAATTAATTGATTATAATATTATAAGTTAAGGGGATTGCAAATGCTATAATAATACATATAATTATACTTACTGTTTCAACAAATATAGTTAATTATTTGCTAACATTATGCATATTTTGAGAAAAATACAAAAGATATTAGAGAATCTTATATTAAAAATAAAATCTTGTTGAAAATTTAATATTCTAAATATTAATACTTGATATTTTAGAGAATCTCATTTTTATATTAAAAGACAATCACTAAATCTTGATAAAATACAAGATACTTTAGAGAATCTTATATTAAAAACCACTAACGATAATCTTGTAATATAAATATTTTGATAGTTTTATAATGAAAAATATCAACAACAATTAGTTTAAATATTTGATATTTTAGAGAATCTCATTTTTTTAAAATACTAAGGAGAATCTTGAGAAAATATAAAATACTATAGAGAATTTTATATTTAAAATCATTTACGAGAATATTGTAATATAAATATTTTTTATTTTAAATATCAACATCTTTCTGTGCTATTTTAAATATCAACATTTGATAGTTTTGAAAATATCATTTTCTATATTGAAAAAAGAATCTTGTTAAAATACAAAATATTTTAAAGAATGCTTAAAAGACACCTACTAAAATATTTTAATATAAATATTTTCATATTTAACACCTACAAGAATCTCATAAAATAAATATTTGATATTTTGAAAAATCTCATTTTTATACGTAAGAATTTTGAGGAAATGTAATACACTTTAGAGAATTCTTTAAAAGTACTTACAAAAATCTTGTAATAATATAAATATTTGATATTTTAGAGAATCTAGTTTTTTTATATCGAAAATACTTATGAGAATTTTGATGAAATATAAAATATTTTAGAGAATATTTTAATAAAAAACACTTATGAAAATCTTGTAATATAAAAATTTGATAGTCTTCTAATTTAGAAATCTAAAAGAATCTCTAAATATAAATATATGATATTTTAGAGAATCTCCTTTATAAAAAATTTGGGGGTAAAATTTCTTCAAGAAGAAAGAATCGGTGATTTTGGGAGTTGTAGGAATCCTCTGTTGATGCTCTTGTAACCAAAACGATCCTTGTTTCAAGCCCGATCTTTTGATACCAGAATCACGATCTGACGTTAGGTAAATTGAAAAATCGATTTTGTGTTCTTGAGGCTTGAATTCGTTTTTGATTTAGAATGATTTTTGATTGATTCTGATCTTATAGATAGCTTTAGATGATGTTTTCCAGTCGTTTTGATCATAAATATGTGTTGTTTGGTTCCCGGAGTGCTAAAGTCGAGTTCTAAGCTTTTATGGATTTTTTAAATCGATTTTCTGGATTATAAAGATGTTCTTGGTTATGTTTGATGCTTAGGATAGTTTATAATTAATCTTAGCTTTATTTTCGTACAGGAATCGTAATTTTTGGTTCCGATTTGCGTGAAATCGAGTTTTCCGTTGGTTCGCCGGAGTTGAGTTCGGATTTTGGCCGGGATTCATTTCCGTTGGAGATTTGAGGTTGATGCTGTGTTTTCTGGACTGTAGAACTGATATGGAGTGAATTGGGGAAAAAAACGGGGGGGGGGGGGGGGTTTCGGTGTGGTTTCGGGGCGGGTTGGTGTTGCCGGAAAGTGCCAGAATCCGGCACCGATTTCGGTGTTTTCCAGATTCCGGTGGCCGTGTTCTTCACAGTCCGACCACCCAACACCCTCCTGTGCCGCCTGTTGATTCAGTAGAAGAGAAGACAGAATTACAAAACCTGTCTTTGTATTTTTGTTTTCCTTTTTCTTTTTCTTTCAAAATTCATTTTATTTTTCTAAAATTCATTTCTTTTAATTTCAAAATTATGCATTTATTATTTGTAAATTTTAAAAATCATTTAATTATTTATTTTAAATCCTAAAAATTATTTTGTTTTATTATTTTCAAAAATCTATTTTGACTTAATTATTTATAATTTATTTTGGTTAATTATTTATGAATTCAATTAATTGATTAAAAATCGTTTAATCAGTTAATTTTATTTATAAATAGTTAAATAAATGTAAATTATTTATAGTTAATTCAAATAATTCCTAAAAATTATTTTAGGCTTTTAAAAATTATATTTTGGTATTTAAAAATCAAGTAATATTATTATTAATTGATTTAAATTTATTTATTTCTTATTTTATTCATAATAATTAAACCGTTCGTCCGTTTAATACGAAACGAACGTGTACAGACTCAGAAAAATATTGCGCTTCTAATAAAAATACTTTTGAGACCTAATTTCTTTTGTATTGCAATGTCATTTGATTTGTGTATTAGTTTGAGTCGGTATTTGATCGGTAAATGCTAATATTGACCTAATTTTCATTCTGAACGCACTGAGACGTATCTTTTAATGATCTAACTTATGTGTTACATGAAATATGTGATTACATGTTATACAAATGCCATGATTATGTGTTACGTGATATGCATGCTATCTGTTACGGTTTTAAAATGCCATGCTGGTTATAAACGATCGGGTAGATGTTAAGACGTATAGTTTCGTCGATTGAGTTTGGTCTATCAATTATGATAGTTCTTTTGTTTATAGAATCGAGTAGCAAGGAGTGCAGTCAAGTGTTAGACGGAGATAGTAGCCAGCAGTTATAAGCAGAGTTATAGTAAGAGGTTATCGAGCATACCAGGCAAGTAACCCTAACTTCACTTATCGTTCAAGTGGTGTTCATTTCGAACTATATTATGCAAGTATTCTCCCCTATTCTAAATTCAGAATAGCTTATTGTTTTACATACTCAAATATAAGAACTGTTTATAAATACTCTGATAGCATATTGAATATCAATACTTCTATATTTATTGACATTCTTTTATTTTTAGCAATCATTCTACTAGAACCAATCCTTTGATTTGATGGATAGTGAGTAACTATATTATCCAGATATACTCTATACAGTGGAACATTGAATTGAAATTAGCGAATAATTAATTGTTCTAGTTATTTCGCCATCAGTTGTTGAGATAACTCCGAACCATGTGACATGGGGAGTTGAATAGATAAGGATGTCATTGATCCGACTTCTTTAATCAAAATTGTTTTGTGAACTGAATCTTGGTTAGCATAAGGGGCCGAGGCACCGGTCCAGCGTGAGTTATTATACGAAAGTGTAATATCTTGCCAGGTGAATATATGCCTTCTTCATGGATATCCAATAGGTACGGTATGGCTGCGGGATATCGATACCTATATTTACGGTATGGCTGCGGGATACCGGTGTTGTTTCATGACTGATCATCAGGAACAGCATAGTGCATAATTGTATTTTATTAAACTGTCGCTTAAACTTTAAAGTTTATATCAACTTCTGATTTTACTCAGATATTGTTATTGTTGTTCACTTACAAACTCTATATTACTTGCTGAGCATCTTTTCGCTCATACTTGTTTATTATTCTAATCTTTCAGCTAAGCTAGAGCAGGCTTGAGTCCCAAGTTTGATCAGAAGTCGAGTGCTTGTAATTAGTTTGGTGTATTTTCCAGGTAGACAGTTTGGGACGCTTGAATAGTATAAAGGTTTGTAATAAAATTTGAATAAGTTGTAAAACAAATTAAACTTATGGTTTGTAATAACAGTTGGTTTGTATTAGTGCTTGTTCCATACTATAACCTGTGATCGATCCAGTTGCATGCAAGGGGTCATATTTATTATATTATTCCGCTGTGATTATTTTATTATAGTTTATTGGCTAGTGACCCCAAAATCTAGACCCCGGGTTTGGAGGGCGTCACAGTTTGGTATCAGAGCTACAGGTTATGGTCACTGAAACAGGCTTAGAATTGTCATAAATGAGTCATAGGAAGATCACATAAGATAGGCGCGTATAGTTTAGCTTTTATAGGGTTAAATTTAGGTTAATTGGTTGGGGTAGTTAAGTCGTTTAGGTTTCCTGTTTTGCGTTTAGCCTTAGGCCTTGTGTCATTGCCCTACTATTTTGTTGGTTTATTTGAGATTTCAAGCAAGGATTTAAAAGGTTTGGATAATTCGGAGTAAATTTTCTTTGTGTTATTATTCTTGAGATAATAAGCAGGATTATGTTATAATCATGTCGCTTGTGTTAATATGGTAGCAAGTTTATGATATTTTGGGAAAGAGATAATGTTTGAGAATATTGATATACTAAAGAATTGCTACATATTTGACACAAATGCTTGACAGATTATTATATATGTTGCTTGTTTCTTATCAGAATAATGGCACCAAAGAGAAGGAATAATTCAGGAGAGGATCGTACCGAGAGCCGTACAGATCCAGCGATTATCCAGATGTTGGGACTGATGCAGCAGCAGATGTTACATCTTACACAGCAGCAACAACAGCAGCAACAGCAGCAGCAGCAAGCAGCACCACCTGTAGTGTAATAACCCCAATTTTTGAGAAATTTTGAAACCCTTATGAATAGTGTTTTTGTTGAACGAGAAAACTTTTCATGCCACGCTATGTAGGGGTTCTGTTATTGATCTTATGGGATATTATTAGTACTCTATGTGGTATATAAGTGTATGTAAAGATCGTCAGAATCCAATTCCGAACACTTTGATTTTTCCAGGAAATCCACAAGATACGGAAAGATTTGAGAAAAAGGTAACAGGATAAAAAGGATTTAAATAAAAGGATTATAGGAGAGGATCATAAAAGGAATATAATATATTGAGAAAGGTTAAGGGAACCTAAGTAATAAGATCCCGGGTATGATCCCTCAAATGATAAACGAAAACGAAAGTTAAGCGAACCGTATAACAGATCAGCGGTCATTAGGCAAACGATTAGGAAGTTAATCAAAGGGATTAGGGGCAAAGATGTCATCCAACCAATAGAAAGAGGACAAGGAAGGGAGGATGACATCATGAGGATGACATAAGCATGACATGGGAAGGAAGGAGGTGTGGTGGCTTTGTAACCACACAAATCCAAGGGCAAGAAGGTAATTGACTAAAGCAAGCACAAAAACCAATCAACCAAGCCAAGTAAAATCATTTTCATCAAAAATCAAAAGCAACCAAGGCTTTGTTCTTCATTGCCCACGGCTTTTCACTATTCAAAAGGCAAGAGAAATTCAAAATCCAAGATCCAAGCTTCCTAAATTGGTAAGATAATTCCCTAATCATCTTCATGCTTAGTTAGGACTATATCATGAGTTTAAGCCATTAATTCCTTCTCAATCTTCTTCATTTAATCAAAGAAGAAGACAATGAATAGTGTTTTCAAGTTTTTAACTTGAACTTTTCTTGGTTTTCTTGAAGATCCAAGCATTCTTAAGACTTCTCCAAGCTTCTTAAGGCTTCCTAGCTCCACCCACCACTTCAAGGAAGGTATACCATCTCCAAACCCTAGATTCCTATATATTATAAGATGATTTTGATTAGTGGGTTGATATTGTAGCTTGTTGTTATGATTTAGAGTTGGGATTTGGAATGGTAGTGAAATGGAATGGTAATTGTTGTGGTTTTGATTTAAAGGAACTTAAGTATGATTAAAGTTAAGTTTAAGCATAAGTATGAATGATTAAATTGAATTGGTTGGGGTTTTTATGATGTGATAAGGATGGATGTTGGTTGTATGTTGGATTTGAGGTTGGTTTGTGGTTGGTTTTGTATGGTTTAAAATTTGGAAATCGCGTAAACATAGCCATCGTAACGTCCGATTTTCTTTGGACTGTTTTTGTGCATAACATTAGGACCCGAGAACCCCCTGCTAGATTGTGACCACTGCCATGTTTAGATAGCTCATGTTACGAGCTTCGTTTTGATATGTAGTTAGTTCGATTCTGATGCACGGTTTAGGAGAAACGACCGTTTTAAGTAACGGCATTTCGCGAACGAAACTTTTCCCCTCGCCTTACTTTGAAACATAGGTTAAAGACCATAAAGGCTTAATTAATGTATGAAACATTTATGGTAAGTGTGTTAGGCAGTTGGGAAGACACTCGCGAAGGAATCGCCTTAAAACTCGTAAAGGTTAAATTATTAAAAATGGTGGAGCCGAGGGTACCCGAGTGACTTAAGCGAATCAGTGAGCGCAAAACGAGCGTTAGAGTCTAAGTTAGTTAAAGTATAGATTTACAAGTGACTTTGGTTTAATTCCCACTTACTTGTTGCTTATAGGTTACCAGACTCGTCCCGAGCCATTCGTAACCCCCAGTCGCTCAGGCAAGTATTCTATCCGTTATACTGTTGTTGTGATGAATATATGTATTTGCATTATCTTGCGATAGATGCATGTTGGTTAATTAGCAAAATCTTGCGATATATTGTAGCATGTGATATGGTATATATATGCATGCCTGTTTCATATTCTTGAAATATATATCTGTTGGTTCAGTTGATAATACCTATGCTAGAGGATAGCGGTATCTTGCATATACCCTTAGTATAGGGACCCAAAGGTGAAAATATTTTCTAAAACCGGGAGTCGAGGATCCCGAGTAGATTTTGTATATATGGATATGGATATATATTTATATATATTTATATATATATATATACATATATGGTCATAGTTTTCAAAACTATTAATCCAATAAGGTTTATTCGATAACTTTAACTTTATTTTATTATTGAATATTATTTCGAATATTATTCGAAGGCGTATGACTCCTTTATATTATTTATTGAATATTACTTGGATATTCATTTGAGGATGTATGACTCCTTTATTTTATTTAATGAATATTATTTATAATATTCATTCGAGGGCTTATGACTCAGCTTATTTATTTATTGAATATTATTTCGAATATTCATTCGAGGGCTTATGACTCAGCTTATTTTATTTATTGAATATTATTTGAATATTCATTCGAGGGCTTATGACTCAGTTTATATTATTTAATGAATATTATTTGAATATTCATTTGAGGATCTATGACTCCGATTATTTGCTGAGATATATTCTTTATTTTATTAAAGAATAAGGTGTTAATAATCAAACTTATTTTCGATTATTCAAATAAAGATAATACTTTCATATAAGTATATCTTTGGTTATTTAATACTCGTTTCAAGTATAAATTTTAATAATTCTACTTCAATTATTTTTATAAAGATTATTCTTTATGGGAATATTATTTAATTAATAATATTCAGTCATTTTCTAAATATTCTGGGGACTGATTTACTTCATTAAATCAGCTTTACTCCAAACACTCTATAAAGTGTTTTCGAGTCTTCAAAATGATTTTTAAAAGATAGAGCGGATCCCAAAACTCATTTTTATATTTAAGATCTTCCTTTTAAAGGGGATTTAAATACTCGTTCAAAACTTGAGGGATCCGGCTCAGTGGTGTATTTTACATTCGCAACGAGGTTGCTGTTTTGAGAAAACATCTTGATTACTTGCCCATCGTTCGGGAAGTAAGTCCATCTATTGAGTCGGCATAAGCAACATGGGCTCAGTGGGCGTCCATGATAGTGTAAGTGGCTCAGTGGGAGTCCATCAAATGCATAAGTGGCTGAGTGGCAGTCCAGCATAAGGTCCTAATTATGACCAGGGTGATGACCAGTGGGGAATTCGTCCATCTACTAGTAGAAAAGGTTACTTATGGGTATCTTTGCCTGATCAGCAAGATATCTGGTTTATGCCAAAGGTTTTCTTTTCCTTCCAAATTCATTGGATATTGCAACTCTATTCATACTTTACATAACAGAGGTTCCAGGAAATGTTTTAGAGATATATATATGTGGATATATATATCGGGACTAAATAAAGTATCTCATAACTTTTTCATTCAATAATATTTCAAAGATTGAATCTATTCAAGTCTTATCTTGTGGTCTCATCAGTGGGATGAACTTTTGAAACTGGTTATAACTTGAACGGTGGTAGTTCAAGTAGTATTGGGAAAGATATAAGTATATTGGGGTATTTGGTAACCTCATCTTTTAAACTTATATCTAATTAATAATTGTCTTATGAATGACAAAGATTTTCAGAAAAACGTTGAGACAAGGTTAGATATATGAGATCACCTTGCAACGATATTTTTTTATATATACAGTTATACACTGGGATTTTGTGTATATTATGCATGGAAGAGGACTTCCAAGATTTTGAAAAGTATATATGTATATATGTATATATACTGAATATTTTGCGACTTCATCGCATTAAGATATCAAACTTGGTCCATTTCTTTTGACCAAGACTTTCATGAGTATTATGAGTAGGCTCATATATTGTAAATCATTATACATATTATTTTGGTGGGCTTGCTGCTCACCCTTGCTTTATTTATTCATCACACAACAACAGTTAGGAAAGATGGCCAGACTCCAGCAGACCCAGCGCAAGCGCGTGGGAAGCGTCCCGCGTCTTCCCGTTGATGTTGTAGCTGCTATAGCTGCAGAGGTAGATCTATTGTAGATCAGACCATCTACTTTTGAGAATCAATTATGTATAATTATAACTTGTGGCAGATAATGGCAATTAACTGTAAATTTATCAAGTAATCATTTTGGGTTGTAATAACTTTTAAATTGTGGATTCAAAGACTTGTACTTATTTAAATTTCATCTCTGAGACTATAACGGGTTGTGGTGTGTGTTAGTGTGGGGTCACAGCATAAGGTTAGTATTATTTATTAAGTGAAGTGATATTGTGGAAAGAAAGACCGTGACGACCCGGATCCTCGACCCTGGATCTGGGGGTGTTACAGAAATGGTATCAGAGCTAAGCGTTATAAACCTCAGAGATGATGGGACGTTAAGATAATAAGATTCACTAAGATAATAAGAACTCTTGCCAAGTTCATAGTCGGGCTACCTAACGTAGTACTGACGGTTAAAACCCTTATGGGAACCCTTATAAATATCGTGATAGGAGCGTAGTTCGTTATCGTATATGGTAGCGGGACTCCGAACCCTGAGGTTGAGGAGCAACAGTGCGATGATATTTTATTACTAATTGGAGATCGGATTGTGGATCCGATAGAGTGTCCTAACGCAGGACCGGATGATGTTGATATTGAGGATGTAACGGTTGAGGATGTTATCCTAGAAGGGATTGTTGCTGAGGAGGATTCCGTGAAGGATCCTGACAAGAATGAATAAAGGACCACTGAGGAATTGATGACCATGGTTAGGGCAACTCCCAGAGGTAGGATTGGCCGGCTACTATCGTAGATTGGTACAGGACTTTACGAAGATCGCAGCCCCTTTGACGCGGCTTACTCATAAGAATGAGAAGTTTGAATAGACAGAGAAATGCGAGAACAGCCGTTAAGAACTGAAGCAAAGGTTGGTGACGGCCCCTATGTTGGCGTTGCCGGATGGAAAAAGGAGATTTTGTGATTTGGAAGAGACGCTTCGCATAAGGAATTAGGGTGCTTCTTATACAGCACAACAAGATAATCGCGTACATGTCAAGACAATTAAGGTAATATGAAGTTCGATATCCCCGCCTATGAGCTTAGGCTCGTGGCAATAGTTTTACCCTAAAGATTGGAGGCACTACTTGTATGGAGAGAAGTGTGAGAATTACCTAAGCCATAAGTGCTCTAGTACATTTTCACGTAGAAAGAGCTCAACATATGCCAGAGGAGGCAGTTAGAGCTAATCAAGAATAATGATTGGGAGATTCTTTATCATTCGGGGAAAGCCAATGTGGTGGCTGATGCCCTTAGTAAAAAGGAGAGACTCAAGATGATAATGTCTTTGGGAGAGTTTATAAGAGATTTTGGAAATAGTAGTGAAGGTAACCGGAGCCGGTACCGAAAAGCTGTTTGAGATAGCAATAAAGCCCGAAGTATTGGAAAAGAACATATTGTGCCAGTAAAAGTGATGAATGAAGGCAGAGAGCCAACAAATAGGTATGAGATTAATACCGAGAGTGATGATAAGGAAATAATGAGGTATTCCCATAGAATTTGGGTTCCAAAGGTTTAAGAGCTTAAAGATGAAAGCTAGTTTGAGGAATAAGAGTTAGAGCAAACCCTGAACGTGATAGTCAGGGAGGTTGCCACCAAGACAAAAGGAACCCATAACATGATGAAGTGGAAAATGAGGATTTAAATTATGTAAAATGACCCCGATTATGGGAGAAGGTTGAAACATTTCATACCAAGGAAACAGAAAGTCGAGTAAGGAAAGGAGACCCGAGACGGTACTCCTATACGGCAATTCATGGACCTGTCTAAAAAGAACTTAGACTATTATCCCCAACCACCACCCTGGGGAGACAGTGCGATGGGAAATTCTTTCATGACCTTTAAGTCGCTAAGCTCTCAGAGTTCCAAGGAACAAGCTGACCCAGTCGAGGCAAGAGCCTGGCTAAAGGAAATAGATGAATCACTTGAGATTCTAAATGATTGACGAACCACAAAAGACTGTTTTGTCACTTACCCTCCCAAGAGAGAGACCACCCGCTGGTGAAAGGCCAAGGAAGGCACGGAGCAAGAGATTATAATAAACTGATTAAAGTTCAGCCAATTGTTTTCGGGAAAGTAATTCCCAAGGTTATGGAATAGTGTAAAAGCTTTAGAGCCAGAACAAAGGCAGACGAGTATGATGAATTATGAATCTAAGTTGTAAAAGTTATCAAGATTCGTTCTGAGGACACGAATCCAGAATGACGGGATGTTTGAAATCAATGCTTATGTTGTGTTGGTTCATGAAATAATGATAAGAGAAAGGAAAATAAAAAGAAATTGAAGTGGAAAGGAATATAACGGCAATAGAGCTTGAGGAATGATAAGGGAGTTGGGTATGAGGAAACCCTAAAGACTCATAGCAATTGAAATAGAAAAGTATGTAATCGTCAGGATGATGATGATCCACCATGAGTTAAAATTGATGGTTGAAGGCATAAGAGATACATATATTGTACCCCCTTTAAGTTGGGAGGATTCGAGGAAACCTTGAGATAGTTCGAAGGATAAATATCGAGACACGGATAGACTGAGGAGACAAGAAAGTAAGAAATCAGGAAAAATTGGATGAAGGAAGTGACCTTCAATAATGTGAAATGTAAGACCGGTGGCCCGATACCCAGAAAGGGAGACGCCAGGTATGAGAGATATCCCAACATTGAGGTGACTGTTGAGATAAACAACAGAAGTAAATAAGGAATTATTAAGAAGAAGTTCACGTTGAACACGACCAATATCTTCCAGAACATCCATGTTATCGTTACCAGATTAGGCAAGAAAAGCGGATAACCGTTGTTATCTTTTGGAGGCCATTTTGATTAACCTCATTTTGTATACAGATGTTATTGTGAAATTAGGAATTTACTATCGAGGTGGGAATGATTGAATAAGATACCCATATCAGGGATATATGACTTTATTTATCCATGGAAGGATGCTTGTACCTTTTTAAAGGTGGAATTAAGGATAGAACATCGGTAACTTAAAACGAATCCTAGGGGAATGCATAAAGGTTGGCATTTCACCCTTGATAGGGATAGTATGAGTTTTGACAGTATGAATTGGAAAGCATTAAGGTAATAATAACCTTTAAGGATCAGTGGAGAAATTTTTCAGAAGTATATAGACAATGGTTCTAGTAATAGTGAATGGTATTTTGATATGCCCTGTATCTAGGGAATACAGGAGGAACGATTGAAGGATAACCTTAGAGGTTTTATAAGGAAAAAGGTAATATTCGAAATTCTCAAGAATAAAAATGTTGATAAAGGAAATATGACGTAATTATATTGATGCCAAGTGAGGCACGTGTTAAACCACGAGAAAGTATGGATCGAACCAGTAATGGTCGAAATTGTTCAGGGCAATTAGGACTTAAGATAAAAGATGTTCTAATTATGATTGAGAGTCAGTCATGACAGTGATTAACCTCTAAAGACTGAGGGGATAACTTATGGAAAAATGGAAATTTTTTTTTTCTCATCAGATTTTAAGGAAAACATCTTCACATAAGCTGTGATTGAAATAAGGTAGAAAATTTATTTGGAGGTGGTTAATGTGACATTGACTGTAAGGAAATTTTACTATCAGGAAAGGCCAAAGAGGTGGCCGACACTTTAAAGGTAAGAGGATAATTATAGGCGCTCGTGCGAGAGGAATACAGTGATGATGGTTAAAGCTGTGAAGGTTGTATTATGGTTTGGAAGATTGACATTCCTTCTGATGACTGTGCAATACCCGACCGTAATAGTAGTTGGTAAAGGTTTAATTCGCGTAATCGCCATGAACGGGCTATCTATCTTAGGAGGTCCTATCTTGAGATAAGCCAGGACCATGTTTCAAAAAAAAAAGACTAAACAAACCTTTGAGTTAAGTCTTCTATTGAAGGCAAATGATTACGAATGGTATTAACCTGCTATCGTTGCTTTGATTGAAACTCTTCTGCACTTTTATCTGCTTCATGTCATGAAGGTACGTCAGAGTTTGGAGTGTTCTTCATGAATTGTGATTGGTGGTTATGTTAACTCCTTAGAAGGATTTGATATGACATGTATGGACTCCGTATGGTTAGCTATTAAGATTTCATGGAAAGTGAATGATGACAGTGGGTCAGTGGTGGACCATAGTAAGGCAGCAATGATTCTGCGAGTAGTGAGCTGATTACAACCGTGAGAGTTGTATTGGAATGGGTGTTGAGATTGAGTACCACTAATCGGGTCGTGGTAGTGTATAAGTTATCATTGATAGACTAATTAAGTAGAGTATCTACCTGGTGAATAATTATTCTTTCTTATCAATAGAGAGTCGTATTATTATACGAGGAAGGTTGCGGTGCAAGCATAGAATTCAAGTAACGATGATGTCTAGAATGAGATCCCAGATTCGATTTTCGATGTCGAGGGATTTTCAAAGGTAATTGTGTATAAGCTCGAGGAAGAGCATGGGTCCATAGAATGATGGACGGGATAGCGAAAATATTTAGGCACGTGAAATACGAGGCTATAATGCTCGATGCTGATATAAATACGTATATGTTTTGTTCTCCTATGATAAACCTCTATAGTTCAGAGGTAGGTTCCAAGCCAGATATTTTGTGGCAGTATATTTTTTCATATATACAATTCTCTTCAGTTCGTTCTTTTCTCTTCTTTTCATTTCATGTAAGCTGAGAAGAACAAACCTTCCAGAAGGGGAGGTATAGCCGAATGACTATCTATCTGTGTGATAGAAGCCGAGTAGGATACCAGCTATTGTTTAATTGCTTGTCAAGTACTAAAGGCTGGCCACCTTCTGTACTAACTAAGCGATATAACAAGTGTTCATGATCATAGTGATCTCTCAACAAATTCCTTTACTTTTATTTGATTGATCAAATTTTGGAAAATAGAAACAACTGAAAAAGGAGTAATAAAGTGGTGGTAGTATGCGGAATGGGAACACATTCGTGATACTAAGGTTGACGTGGTTATTAAAAGGTTATAGAACGCTAACGAGCAAAAGTATAACCCGTATAATATTAGGAACGGAAGGTAGTAGCGATTACGAACTGGAAAAGAATGGGTATTGAGAAGCAAAAGTTCTAATGATAAAAGCTATAATGAGAGTCTGTGCAATATACTTGAAAGAATTTGGAATGATCACTTAATTCGGATTGAGTTATCTTACGACAATAGATCATATGTCATTATCGAGATGTTGCCTTATGAGATTCTTGAGGGAAGACAATGTCGATCTCCCTTATGTTAGGATGGAGTTGTAGAGCGCAAGATGCTCGGACCCGCAGTAGTCCAAAGGACCAAGGATATGATAGATCTAATCAGAGGACGGCTGGTAGTAGCCCAAGATGGACATGATAAGTATGTTGATTTGACACGAAAGGATAAAGAGTATGAAATAGGGGACCTAGTAATGATATAGGTATCCCTTGGAAAGGATTGATGAGGTTCGGAAAGAAAGGAAAGCTAAGTCTATAATTAGTTGGACCCTTGGATATATTAAGACGTTTGGGAAGTTAGCATATGAGCTAGCCCTAACCCCGAACATGTAGCAAGTTCATAACGTGTTCCACGTATCAATATTAAGGAAGTGTAATTCAGATGCCAGATAAATAGAGGCATATGAGCGCATAGATATGCAACCCGATGTAACCTATATGGAGCAACCAGGAAGGGTTATAGAGTGAAAAGGAACAAGTGCTTAGGAGAAGGATTATCAAACTAGGCAGAGTTTGGTGGTAGAACCATAATGTGGAAAATTGACTCGAGAGTTAGAAAGTGTAATGCTAAGAAAGTATCCCCATTTGTTTTCTATCTGATTCCGGGACGGAATCCTTTTAAGGAGGGGAGACTGTAATAACCCCAATTTTTGAGAAATTTTGAAACCCTTATGAATAGTGTTTTTGCTGAACGAGAAAACTTTTCATGCCACGCTATGTAGGGGTTCTGTTATTGATCTTATGGGATATTATTAGTACTCTATGTGGTATATAAGTGTATGTAAAGATCGTCAGAATCCAATTCCGAACACTTTGATTTTTCCCGGAAATCCACAAGATACGGAAAGATTTGAGAAAAAGGTAACAGGATAAAAAGGATTTAAATAAAAGGATTATAGGAGAGGATCATAAAAGGAATATAATATATTGAGAAAGGTTAAGGGAACCTAAGTAATAAGATCCCGGGTATGATCCCTCAAACGATAAACGAAAACGAAAGTTAAGCGAACCGTATAACAGATCAGCGGTCATTAGGCAAACGATTAGGAAGTTAATCAAAGGGATTAGGGGCAAAGATGTCATCCAACCAATAGAAAGAGGACAAGGAAGGGAGGATGACATCATGAGGATGACATAAGCATGACATGGGAAGGAAGGAGGTGTGGTGGCTTTGTAACCACACAAATCCAAGGGCAAGAAGGTAATTGACTAAAGCAAGCACAAAAACCAATCAACCAAGCCAAGTAAAATCATTTTCATCAAAAATCAAAAGCAACCAAGGCTTTGTTCTTCATTGCCCACGGCTTTTCACTATTCAAAAGGCAAGAGAAATTCAAAATCCAAGATCCAAGCTTCCTAAATTGGTAAGATAATTCCCTAATCATCTTCATGCTTAGTTAGGACTATATCATGAGTTTAAGCCATTAATTTCTTCTCAATCTTCTTCATTTAATCAAAGAAGAAGACAATGAATAGTGTTTTCAAGTTTTTAACTTGAACTTTTCTTGGTTTTCTTGAAGATCCAAGCATTCTTAAGACTTCTCCAAGCTTCTTAAGGCTTCCTAGCTCCACCCACCACTTCAAGGAAGGTATACCATCTCCAAACCCTAGATTCCTATATATTATAAGATGATTTTGATTAGTGGGTTGATATTGTAGCTTGTTGTTATGATTTAGAGTTGGGATTTGGAATGGTAGTGAAATGGAATGGTAATTGTTGTGGTTTTGATTTAAAGGAACTTAAGTATGATTAAAGTTAAGTTTAAGCATTAGTATGAATGATTAAATTGAATTGGTTGGGGTTGTTATGATGTGATAAGGATGGATGTTGGTTGTATGTTGGATTTGAGGTTGGTTTGTGGTTGGTTTTGTATGGTTTAAAATTTGGAAATCGCGTAAACATAGCCGTCGTAACGTCCGATTTTCTTTGGACTGTTTTTGTGCATAACATTAGGACCCGAGAACCCCCTGCTAGATTGTGACCACTGCCATGTTTAGATAGCTCATGTTACGAGCTTCGTTTTGATATTTAGTTCGTTCGATTCCGATGCACGGTTTAGGAGAAACGACCGTTTTAAGTAACGGCGTTTCGCGAACAAAACTTTTCCCCTCGCCTTACTTTGAAACATAGGTTAAAGACCATAAAGGGTTAATTAATGTATGAAACATTTATGGTAAGTGTGTTAGGCAGTTGGGAAGACACTCGCGAAGGAATCGCCTTAAAACTCGTAAAGGTTAAATTATTAAAAATGGTGGAGCCGAGGGTACCCGAGTGACTTAAGCGAATCAGTGAGCGCAAAACGAGCGTTAGAGTCTAAGTTAGTTAAAGTATAGATTTACAAGTGACTTTGGTTTAATTCCAACTTACTTGTTGCTTATAGGTTACCAGACTCGTCCCGAGCCATTCGTAACCCCCAGTCGCTCAGGCAAGTATTCTATCCGTTATACTGTTATTGTGATGAATATATGTATTTGCATTATCTTGCGATAGATGCATGTTGGTTAATTAGCAAAATCTTGCGATATATTGTAGCATGTGATATGGTATATATATGCATGCCTGTTTCATATTCTTGAAATATATATCTGTTGGTTCAGTTGATAATACCTATGCTAGAGGATAGCGGTATCTTGCATATACCCTTAGTATAGGGACCCAAAGGTGAAAATATTTTCTAAAACCGGGAGTCGAGGATCCCGAGTAGATTTTGTATATATATGGATATGGATATATATTTATATATATTTATATATATATATACATATATATGGTCATAGTTTTCAAAACTATTAATCGAATAAGGTTTATTCGATAACTTTAACTTTATTTTATTATTGAATATTATTTCGAATATTATTCGAAGGCGTATGACTCCTTTATATTATTTATTGAATATTACTTGGATATTCATTTGAGGATGTATGACTCCTTTATTTTATTTAATGAATATTATTTATAATATTCATTCGGGGGCTTATGACTCAGCTTATTTATTTATTGAATATTATTTCGAATATTCATTCGAGGGCTTATGACTCAGCTTATTTTATTTATTGAATATTATTTGAATATTCATTCGAGGGCTTATGACTCAGTTTATATTATTTAATGAATATTATTCGAATATTCATTTGAGGATCTATGACTCCGATTATTTGCTGAGATATATTCTTTATTTTATTAAAGAATAAGGTGTTAATAATCAAACTTATTTTCGATTATTCAAATAAAGATAATACTTTCATATAAGTATATCTTTGGTTATTTAATACTCGTTTCAAGTATAAATTTTAATACTTCTACTTCAATTATTTTTATAAAGATTATTCTTTATGGGAATATTATTTAATTAATAATATTCAGTCATTTTCTAAATATTCTGGGGACTGATTTACTTCATTAAATCAGCTTTACTCCAAACACTCTATAAAGTGTTTTCGAGTCTTCAAAATGATTTTTAAAAGATAGAGCGGATCCCAAAACTCATTTTTATATTTAAGATCTTCCTTTTAAAGGGGATTTAAATACTCGTTCAAAACTTGAGGGATCCGGCTCAGTGGTGTATTTTACATTCGCAACGAGGTTGCTGTTTTGAGAAAACATCTTGATTACTTGCCCATCGTTCGGGAAGTAAGTCCATCTATTGAGTCGGCATAAGCAACATGGGCTCAGTGGGCGTCCATGATAGTGTAAGTGGCTCAGTGGGAGTCCATCAAATGCATAAGTGGCTGAGTGGCAGTCCAGCATAAGGTCCTAATTATGACCAGGGTGATGACCAGTGGGGAATTCGTCCATCTACTAGTAGAAAAGGTTACTTATGGGTATCTTTGCCTGATCAGCAAGATATCTGGTTTATGCCAAAGGTTTTCTTTTCCTTCCAAATTCATTGGATATTGCAACTCTGTTCATACTTTACATAACAGAGGTTCCAGGAAATGTTTTAGAGATATATATATGTGGATATATATATCGGGACTAAATAAAGTATCTCATAACTTTTTCATTCAATAATATTTCAAAGATTGAATCTATTCAAGTCTTATCTTGTGGTCTCATCAGTGGGATGAACTTTTGAAACTGGTTATAACTTGAACGGTGGTAGTTCAAGTAGTATTGGGAAAGATATAAGTATATTGGGGTATTTGGTAACCTCATCTTTTAAACTTATATCTAATTAATAATTGTCTTATGAATGACAAAGATTTTCAGAAAAACGTTGAGACAAGGTTAGATATATGAGATCACCTTGCAACGATATTTTTTTATATATACAGTTATACACTGGGATTTTGTGTATATTATGCATGGAAGAGGACTTCCAAGATTTTGAAAAGTATATATGTATATATGTATATATACTGAATATTTTGCGACTTCATCGCATTAAGATATCAAACTTGGTTCATTTCTTTTGACCAAGACTTTCATGAGTATTATGAGTAGGCTCATATATTGTAAATCATTATACATATTATTTTGGTGGGCTTGCTGCTCACCCTTGCTTTATTTCTTCATCACACAACAACAGTTAGGAAAGATGGCCAGACTCCAGCAGACCCAGCGCAAGCGCGTGGGAAGCGTCCCGCGTCTTCCCGTTGATGTTGTAGCTGCTATAGCTGCAGAGGTAGATCTATTGTAGATCAGACCATCTACTTTTGAGAATCAATTATGTATAATTATAACTTGTGGCAGATAATGGCAATTAACTGTAAATTTATCAAGTAATCATTTTGGGTTGTAATAACTTTTAAATTGTGGATTCAAAGACTTGTACTTATTTAAATTTCATCTCTGAGACTATAACGGGTTGTGGTGTGTGTTAGTGTGGGGTCACAGCATAAGGTTAGTATTATTTATTAAGTGAAGTGATATTGTGGAAAGAAAGACCGTGACGACCCGGATCCTCGACCCCGGATCTGGGGGTGTTACATGTAGTGACTTTTAAGCAGTTTGAAGTAGTGAAGCCACCTGAGTTCAAGGGAAGTGCTGATCCTGTGGAAGCCAATGTATGGCTCAAGGAAATGCAAAAGGCTTTTGAATTAGTCGGAGCAGGAGCTGAGCAGAAGACCAAGTTTGCAAGCTACTTTTTAAAGGGCGAGGCGAACTATTGGTGGGAATCCACGCGGGCATTGGAAGGAGGTGAGTTTATAACTTGGGAAAGATTCACGGAGTTGTTTCTGGAGAAGTATTTCCCGAGGTATATGAAGAACCAAATGGAGATTAAATTCTTGAACCTGACCTAGGGTGATCTTACTGTGGTTGAGTACGAGGCTAAGTTTACTGAGTTAGCAAGGTTCGTGCCAGACCAGGTTGATACGGATGAAAAGAAAGCCAGAAGGTTTGAACAGGGATTGAAGTTTTGGATTCAGAACAGAGTGGCCATGTTTGAGTTGACTTCATATGTGGCAGTGGTTCAGAAGGCAATGGTGATTGAGAGTAGGAGTGATATGTCTCAGAAAGGAAAGGATGGGAAGAAAAGGAAAATGGAAACCTCAGAGGGAGGTCAGAAGTCAAGTAATTTTCAGGGCCGTTTCAACAAAAGGCCAGGATTTCAGGGTAATAGGAATGTGGGATTCAAGAGACCACAATCAGGAAATGGAGGACAAGGCAACCGTTTTCAGAATTGAAATCAGTAGAGGTCCAATCGTCCACCAATGCCAGATTGCAAGTTTTATGGCAGGAAACATTCTGAGATTTGCAAAGCTAATTCTGTGTGCTACAAGTGCAATATGAAGGGGCATTATGCACATGAGTGTCGCAATCAGATGCAAGAAGTTACGTGTTTCTGATGTGGGAAGACAGGACATTATGCCAACAACTACAAAGAGCAAGCACAAGGTGTAAATGTTCCAAGGATTACAGGATCATCTCAGGGTGTGCCAAGGATTGAGGGAGCACCAACAAAGAATCAGCCAAAGGCCAGGACATTTAATATGACTATGAAGGATGCTATTCAGAGTTCAGACGTGGTTGCAGGTACGCTTTCAGTCAGCTCCGTAGATGCTAAAGTTTTATTTGATTCTGGAGCTACAAGATCATTTATTTCTCAAGATTTTGTCGATAAACTGATTGTGAAGTTAAGTTGTTAGAACAAGCATTAATGATAGAATTAGCTAATAAGGATCAAGTTTCCGTCGACCGAGTGTGCCCGAGGTGTGATATTGAGGTAGGAGGACATCATTTCTATACCAACTTAATACCTTTTAAGTTGGGAGAATTTGATATTATTTTAAGAATGGATTGGTTGTCAAAAAATAACGCTCAGATTGACTGTAAGAATAGGAAAGTAAGACTTCAAACTTTGGATAGTAAGAAGAAAGTGATATTTCAAGGGAATAAGCAAGAGAAGAAGTTCTTAACGATCGCTCAAGTGAAGAAGTTATTGCGTCAGAATTACGAAGCATATTTGGCTCATGTGATAGATACTAGCAAAGAAGTTCCAACACTGGAAGCAATCCCAGTTGTCAATGAATTTCCAGATGCCTTTCCAGACGATCTACCAGGATTACCTTCCGATAGAGAAATTGAGTTTGCGATTAATCTAGCACCCGGAACAGAACCAGTTTCTAAAGCTCCGTATCGGATGGCACCTGTAGAGATGAAAGAATTGGCAACTCAGCTGCAAGATCTTCTAGAGAAAGGAGTTATAAGACCCAGTGTATCCCCATGGGGTGCACCAGTACTGTTTGTCAAGAAGAAGAACGGGAGTATGCGACTGTGTATTGACTATCGAGAGTTAAATAAGCTGACTATTAAGAACAAGTACCCATTACCAAGGATCGAAGATTTGTTTGACCAATTGCGAGGCGCTGTATGGTTCTCTAAAATTGATTTAAGATCCGGATATCATTAACTGAAGATCAAGCCAGAAGATATTCCGAAGACCGCATTCATAACCAGATATGGGCATTATGAGTTTCTAGTGATGGTATTTGGATTAACCAACGCACCAGCAACTTTCATGGATCTGATGAATCAAGTATTTAAGAAGTATTTGGATAAATTCATGATTGTGTTCATAGACGATATTCTGATCTATTCCAAAATAGAAGAAGAGCACGCAGAGCATCTGAGGATAGTTCTGGAGAAACTGCGACAGGAGAAATTGTACGCAAAGTTTTCCAAGTGTGAATTTTGGTTAAAAGAAGTACGATTTCTTGGGCACGTGATTAGCAATAAAGGAGTGGAAGTAGATACAGCGAAGATCGAAGCCATAATCAACTGGGAGAGGCCAAAGACACCAACAGAAGTGCGAAGTTTCATGGGATTAGCAGGTTACTACAGAAGATTTGTGCAGGATTTCGCGAAGATAGCTACGCCATTAACAAAGCTCACCAGGAAGAACCAGAAATTTGAATGGGATAAGAAGTGTGAGGAGAGTTTCCAAGAATTAAAGAATAAATTAGTATCTTCTCCAGTGCTAGTCTTGCCAGATGATCAAGGAAATTTTGTAATTTATAGTGACCCGTCGTACAAAGGACTGGGATGTGTTTTGATGCAGCATGACAAGGTGATAGCCTACGCTTGAAGACAGTTGAAACCATATGAAGAAAAGTATCCAACGCATGATCTGGAATTGGCAGCTATAGTGTTTGCATTGAAGATTTGGAGGCATTATCTTTATGGGGAAAAGTGCGAGATCTACACGGACCACAAGAGTTTAAAGTATATCTTCACCCAGAAGGAATTGAACATGAGGCAGAGAAGATGGCTAGAATTGATCAAGGACTACGACTGTACTATCAACTATCATCCAGGCAAAGCAAATGTGGTGGCCGACGCTCTGAGCAGAAAAGAAAGGTTAAACATGATAACTTCATCCGAGGAATTAATCAGGGAATTTGAGAAGCTGGAAATAGAGGTCAGTATCCCAAGTATGTCTACAGAGGTATTGTGTGCAATGTCTTTTCAACCAGAATTATTAGAGAAAATAAGAAGATGTCAGGAAGAAGTAATGAGCCATGAACGAGACAGTTTAACAGGAGAAGAAATAGGGAGTCAAAAGGATGATAAAGGGATATTAAGATTTTCTTCCAGAATATGGATACCCAACATAGCCGAGCTGAAAGATGAAATTCTTCGAGACGCTCACATCTCCAGATACTCAATTCATCCCGGAAGTACGAAGATGTATAGAGATTTAAGAGAAAACTTTTGGTGGCCAAGCATGAAGAAAGAAATTGTAGAATGGGTAAGTAAGTGTTACACTTGCCAGCGAGTCAAAGTGGAACATCAAAGGCCCAGTGGACTGATACAACCATTGGACATTCCAGAATGGAAGTGGGAGCATATCGCGATGGATTTCGTAGTTGGATTACCGAGGACCAGGGCGAATCATGATGCTATTTGGGTTATTATCGACAGATTGACGAAGTCGGCGCATTTTCTTCCTATCAACGAGAGATTCTCAATGGATAAATTGGTACAGTTATATCTTAAAGAAATTGTGACAAGACACGGAGTTCCAGTATCCATAGTTTCAGATAGAGATCCTCGATTTAACTCAAGATTTTGGAGAAGTTTTCAAGATTGTCTCGGAATAAAGCTGAACATGAGTACCGCGTATCATCCGCAGACAGACGGTCAAAATGAAAGGACGATTCAGACTATTGAAGATAT